>NC_041382.1:319726711-319802510 GCF_002162155.2 Triticum dicoccoides | reverse complement strand
AGTACTGGTTCGTGCCACGAACCGGTACTAAAGGGGTAGTGGCAGGCTGGCGTCAGGCCGGGTCCCCACGAGCCCCTTTATTACCGGTTTGTGATACAAACTGGTAATAAAGGTCTAACCTATAGTACTGGTTCGTGCCACGAACCCACACTAAAGGGGACAAGCCTTTAGTGTGGGTTCGTGCCACGACCCACACTAAAGGAAAATTTGAAAACATAAATTTGGACATGTTTTGCAAAAAGTGTAGGGAAAATGTAAAACGGCTATAACTTTTGCATACGATGTCGGAAAAAACCGTATAATATATCAAAAAATTCAGCACGAAAATCCGCATTCGATGGAGACCGCCTACGGCCTGTTTGCAATTTTTTAGAATCCTCAAATTCCAAAAGGAAAAGAAGATATGGTCAAATTTCAGTTTTTTTAGAAAAATTGGTTAAATCTGGTCAAACTACTTATTCAAGAAGTATTAATGTTACTACATAATTATTTAAGAATATTAGTGTTACTAAATAATTATTTCAATTTTTTGAATTTTGGTCAAATCTGGTCAAACTATGGACAAACTGTGGTCAAACTATGGTGAAACTTATTCAAGAAATATTAGTGTTACTAAATAATTACTGTTTTTTAGAATAATAGTTTCAAACTCAAACGGTGAAAAGTGTGACCTAATGCTCAAGCTAAACTGCCGAGGGTTAATAGGATTGATAGCTTACATTTGTCAGGAAAACAACAAGTGCAGACTTGGAATGTAGGGGGAATAGAACTCCGAAGTTAAGCATGCTCAGGCTGGGGGAGTGAGAGGATGGGTGACCGGCCGGGAAGTTAGGCGATTTGGAATGAGTGATCCACACTTGAGAAATTAAGAGAGGTGATTAGAGACTAAATCATCAAATAATTCAGAAAAATTAAAAATTAAAAAAATCAATTTTTTTTTCCAAAATTTTCAAAAAAAATTCAAAAAAAACCTTTAGTACCGGTTGGTAACACCAACCGGTACTAAAGGTCCCCAATACCAGGGCGCAAGCTCACGCCACGTGGTGGCACTTTAGCGCCGGTTCGTGCCGAACCGGTACTAAAGGGGGGGGGGCTTCAGTGCCCACCCTTTAGTGCCGGTTATGGAACCGGCACTAAAGGCCCTTACGAACCGGCTTTAAAGCTCTGTTTTATACTAGTGAAAGTGGCACTTCTCCTAGTTCAAGACAAGATTAGTTTCTTCACATCTCTGCAAAACTCGATCAAGGTTGCTCAAGCAATCATCAGAAGAGGATCCGTAAACGGAGAAATCATCCATGAATACCTCACAAATATTTTCAGAAAAGTCAGTGAATATAGCCATCATGCATCTTTGAAAGGTAGCATGATGAGGACATCAATACCATTTGATAGATGCGAAGGTGTCCCTATGTTTCGATGAGATGGTGGCTATCGTTTTCTGTGGGAGTCGACCTTGACGATCCGACTATGAACGTGCGAGACGTCACGCCTTAGCAATCGCTAAACCAACTTCCGAGGGTTATTGACCACGCTGGAGCACGATCAACCTGACCACGAGGGTCTATTTCCTGCAAGCAAACAAAGAAGAAGCAAGAAACTGAGAATGCAATCTGGATATTGCGAATATAAGATGAAAACTTTATTGATCAAGGTGGGGTTCTGTGACGCCTTGGTCTGGTCGTTGAATACAAACAAAATACGCGAAGTTGCAGCTATGGCGAACTTTTAATCTAAACAAAACCCAAAGTCTAAACAACGCCCTAAGGGCTGTATATATGGAGGAAGAGGGGGGATTTCGTGGCCCTTGGAGGAGGGGTCTGAGACCAACCCTAACTCTTGTTTCCCCACACATACGGACTCTAAAAACAGCCTGTACTTAAGTATTTCGAAAATACATGGGCCTGGCCCAATAATAAGATGACGCAGCACCTAAAATAGCGTGTGTACGAAATTTATGAAGTGGCATCTTGTATATTTCGTCCAAGGCTTCATGCACTCCTCATGGTGGCTTCAAAGTCCTGAAATCATCACTTGTAACTTCGTTCTTGATCCCCTTGCGCATGCCAACATCTCCATGCTTGAACTTGTTCCAAGGTTCATCTTTCTTGTCCAAGCTAGGCCCTTCATTTGTAAGCAAAACAAATGTATCCAATTTAGGCAGCCTCATATTCTCATGAACATTAGAATGGTTACCAAGAAACGAAAGTACCTGATAATTCAATTGGCGTGCGCGAGCTCTAGTAATTGGTCCAGTATGCATAGCAACAGGGGCTATGGGTGTAACAATGGTATTGATGTCCTCATCATCCTCCCCTTCTTGAAATGAAGTCATCCTCGACGAAAGTTCATCGTCCTCACCCAAATAAGGCTTCAAATGTGCAATGTGAAAAGTGGGACTAACCCCAAAATCTGCAGGCAACTCAAGTTTATATGCATTATCATTTATTTTCTCTAACACCTTAAAAGGACCATCAGCACGTGGCATTAGCTTTGATTTGCGCAAATTAGGAAATCTATCCTTACGCAAATGTAACCAAACAAGATCTCCAGGTGCAAACACAACAGGTTTTCTACCCTTATCTCCAGCAAGTTTATATTTAGCATTCATACGCTCAATGTTTTCCTTAGTTAACTCATGCATTTTTAAAATCAAATCAGCACGTTCTTTAGCATCAAAATTAACCTTCTCTGAAGATGGAAGAGGCAACAAATTAATAGGTGCATGAGGTAGGAAACCATACACAATTTCAAAAGGGCACATCTTAGTAGTAGAATGCAATGAATGATTATAAGCAAATTCAATATGAGGCAAGCATTCTTCCCACATTTTCTTGCTATTCTTCAAAACAGCCCTAAGCATAGTAGACAATGTTCTATTGACTACTTCAGTTTGTCCATTAGTTTGGGGGTGACAAGTAGTACTAAAAAGCAGTTTAGTCCCCACCTTAGCCCATAAACATCTCCAAAAGTGGCTAAGAAGTTTAGTATCATGATCTGAAACAATAGTATTTGGCACACCATGCAAGCAAATAATTTCACGAAAGAACAAATCAGCTACATTAACAGCATCATCGCTTTTATGACATGGTATAAAGTGCGCCATTTTCGAGAACCTATCCACGACAACAAATATTCTATCCCTCCCCTTCTTTGTTAGAGGTAAACCTAAAACAAAGTCCATAGATATATCCTCCCAAGGAACAGTAGGTACAGGAAAAGGCATATATAAACCATGAGGATTGAGTCGTGACTTAGCTTTTTGACATGTAGTGCACCGAGCAACAAAACGCTCAACATCCCGTCTCATATTTGGCCAAAAGAAATGTGTAGCAAGTATATCCTCCGTCTTCTTGATGCCAAAGTGTCCCATTAATCCTCCTCCATGTGCCTCCTGCAACAACAAAAGACGAACGGAGCTAGCTGGAATGCATAGCTTCTAAGCACGAAACACAAATCCATCGTTAAGAACGAACTTGTTCCAAGTTCTCCCTTCCTTACAATTCTGCAATACATCTTTAAATTCAGCATCATGCACATATTGATCTTTGATTGTCTCCAAACCAAATGTTTTAAAGTCAAGTTGTGAAAGCATAGTATAACGACGAGACAATGCATCAACAATAACATTTTCTTTACCCTTCTTGTGTTTAATGACACAAGGGAAAGTCTCACTGAATTCAACCCATTTAGCATGTCTACGGTTCAATTTTGCTTGACTTTTAATGTGTTTCAATGATTCATGATCAGAATGTATAAAAAATTCCTTGGGCCATAAATAATGTTGTCATGTTTCTAAGGTCCGAACAAGAGCATATAATTCTTTATCATAAGTAGAATAGTTCAGACTAGGCCCACTCAATTTTTTCAGAAAAGTATGCAACAGGTTTAACATCTTGTAATAACACACCTCCTAATCCAGTTCCACTAGCATCACATTCAAGCTCAAAAGTCTTATTGAAATCAGGAAGATGGAGTAAAGGAGCATGTGTCAACTTATCTTTCAATACCGTGAAGGCTTCTTTCTGTGCGGTACCCCAAACAAAAGGCACATCCTTCTTTGTAAGCTAGTTGAGAGGTGCAGCAATGGTGCTGAAATCTCTCACAAAACGCCTATAGAAACCAGCGAGGCCAAGGAAACTCCTCACTTGTGTGATCGTTTTGGGCTGCGGCCAACTCTCAATAGCTTCAATCTTGGCTTTATCAACTTCAATTCCCTGTGGAGTATCAACATAGCCAAGAAAAGATACTCGGTCGGTGCAAAAGGTGCACTTTCCAAGGTTACCAAACAAACATGCATCACGTAGAGCAATCAAAACAACACGTAAATGTTCTAAATGTTCCTCCAAAGATTCGCTATAAATCAATATGTCATCAAAGTAAACTACCACAAATCGTCCACTGAAGCACGTAAAACTTTGTTCATTAACCTCATGAAAGTACTAGGTGCATTAGTTAACCCAAAAGGCATGACTAACCACTCATATAATCCAAACATAGTTTTAAATGTAGTTTTCCATTCATCTCCCAATTTCATACGAATTTGATGGTATCCACTACGCAAATCAACTTTGGAGAATATTGTAGAGCCACTCAATGAATCAAGCATATCATCTAGCTTTGGAATAGGATGACGATAAAGAATAGTAATATTATTAATGCCTCTACAATCAATGCACATACGCGACGTACCATCCTTTCTCGGCACTAAAATGATAGGAACAGCACAAGGACTAAGGGATTCGCGTATATAACCTTTGTCGAGTAGTTCTTGTACTTGACACATAATCTCTCTTTGTCTCCTCTGGATTGGTACGGCATGGTGCACGGTTGGGTAATGATGCACTGGGAATTAAGTCAATTTGATGCTTAATCCCTCGAATAGGTGGTAATCCCGGTGGCACATCTTGTGGAAAGGCGTCAGCGAACTCCTGCAAAATGTTAGCGACAACAGGAGGCAAAGAGGAAGGCAGGTCTTTGAATGAAAATAATACCTCTTTGCACACAAAAGCATAGCAAACAGATTTGTTGATATCTAGCTCATCAATATCAGATTTTGTGGCACGTAAACATGCACTTTTCAATTTAATTTCAGAAGAAACCCTAGATGGTTTATTATTAGGCTGCATTTGTTGCTCAAATTCTTTTGCCACAATCTGATTTTCACTTTTATTTTTCTCCTATTTTGCTTTATTAGTTGTATTAATATCATCTTTCAAAATGGATTCAGGAGTCATAGGAAGCAAAGTAATATTTTTATCCTTATGAACAAGAGTATACTGATTGTTTCTACCATGGTGTACAGAATTTTTATCAAATTGCCATGGTCTACCAAGTAATAAGGAACATGCTTGCATAGGTACCACATCACAATCAACATAATCAGCATATGTAGAGATACTAAAATGCACACGAACAGTATGTGTTACCTTAACCTTGCCCCTGTTGTTTAACCATTGGTTCTAGTATGGATGTGGATGTGGTCTTGTGGTGAGAGATAGCTTCTCCACCATATCCATGCTAGCCAAGTTATTGCAGCTCCCTCCCTCTATGATGACGCGAACAGAACGTTCCTTCACAACTCCCTTTGTATGGAACAAATTATGCCTCTGATTTTGCTCAGCTTGTGTAACCTGCACACTCAAAACACATTGAGCAACTAAAACATTCATACCTGTCAGCATCTTCAGCAGCCATGTATTGCGTCTCATGATCAGAATCCTCTCCACCGTATTCTTCATGTATAATAAGAGCCAAAGTCTCCTCATCATAGTCACTAGCGGACTCATACCCACCATCCTCAGTAGCAATCATCACGCGCTGAGATTGGCATTCTATCGCAAAATGTCCTCTTCCCTTACAATGACGACAAATAATATCACTTGTGTGCCCTGTTCATGCCATGGAAGAAGAAGAGCTCTGCGCAGGTCTGGCAGGTGTGCTCTTGGCATATAGTGGTGGTTGTGCCTGCTTTCTTGTATCATGGCTGGAGGTGGCACCTGATGGAGGTGCTGGTGGAGTGGAAGTAGAGGATGCACGTGGTGTCCATGATGAAGATCGACCTGCAGAAAAGTTAGTTCACGCCAATGCCTGTCGATCCTGCACTTCACGTTCAGCTTTACAAGCAAGATGGAATAAACGAGTGACATTAGTATATTCCTTATACTCTAGATTGGTTTGAATCTCTCTATTTAATCCACCCATAAAATGTGCAAGAATAGCTTCATTCTCCTCAACAATACCACGTCTAATCATGCCAGTTTGTAATTCCTGATAATATTCTTCTACAGAATTTTTTCCTTGTCTTAAGCGCTGCAATTTTTGAAGTAATTCACGTTGATAATATGGTGGAACCCAACGAGTACGCATAGCAGTTTTCAAAGCACCCCAAGTAGCTGGAATAGGATATAATCTACAATGTTCAGACCACCAAACACATGCAAAGCTAGTGAAAGCACAAACAGCAGCAGGAACATGTCTCTCTTCAGGATATTGTAAACATGTAAATTGTTGTTCAGTTTCTAACTCCCAAGTAAAATATATATCAGGAACATATCTACCCTCAAATGGTGAAATATTCAATTTAAGTTTAGGAAGATGGTCATGTACCTCAGGTGGTGGTGCAGCCCTACTATTGCGATGATATGCACGAGGACAACCTGGTGGTGGTGGTGCTGGTGGTTGCATGTAGTTCTGATTTTGGTCAACCTCATCCTCGTAATGGTCCTCCACCTCTGCAGTAGCAGCAGGAGCTGTAGAAGCATCAACAGCGGCACTAGAATTTTGCCCAGGGTCAATGGTAACGCGATGTGCTCGTCCCACTTGATTTGGAAAGCGGTGTTGTTGTTGTTGTAGAGGTGCGTTAGGGGCAGCTGGTGGTGGTGGTGGAATACGCGCGAGCAATTCATTAAACTTATTATCGAGCTTTGTTTCGAACGTCTTCTCCATGCCATCTATCTTCTCCATGGCCTCTTCAAATCTGTTTAGCACATCTTGCACCTGTCCACTCATCATTTGCTGAAATTTATCATGCAACTCCTTATTCATCATGTTCTCCCAGTCAGTCTCGTCGGCTTGTGATCCTGCCATGGTTAGCAACAATAGAAACACACAAGAATATGATCCTACAGACTACTAACAAGAGGTGGTGGTGATGTCACAAATCCGTCAAGCAAATCTCAAATTCTTACCAGTTCTTACCTAGCACCAGGCGTTGATCGGCAACCGTCGTAGTCAAAACTCTCAAAGCTTGGATAGAGTGATTACCAGGGAGAGTCAAATGCACGACGTGGATGTATGTGGAGCTAGGAAGGGTTATAATATGGAAGCAAAAAGGGTTAGCAATAATCAATTCAGAGACGCAAAGTTGAATAAATGCTCAACGATGGTACTGTGCTGGTCCTAGGCTAGACCATGCTAGAGACGCGAGCCTAGAACACTAACAAAATCATGACGCTGCACGTAAACAAGGGAGGAGCATGCTCTGAATTTTTTTGCACTTTTTTTCCTCTTTTTTTTTGCTCCACAACAAAAATTTTTCCAGAATTTTCCAGACTTAGTTTTCTTTGAGTGTGGAACTATTTTTGTTCTGCGGGTAGCACAAGAGTTCGGGAGTCCTACTCTGTCACGACTCGGAGTATCACGTGATCTGGAAATCCAAAACAGAGTAACAAAATACTGGACTCGGACTAGGACTGGTGGCGGAGATGAATCTAGTGGAACTCGGACTGATGCCAGCGATGAATCTGGTGGAACTCGGACTGGTGGCGTATATATGTTGCAGGTGGACTCGGATTGGCGTGATGGCGGTGGATATGTGGTATATGGCAGCAGCGATGATGATGGTGGTATATGGAAGCGGTGATGACGATGGTGGTATATGGCAGCGGTGACGATGATAGTGGTATATGGCAGCGGTGATGATGATGATGCGGCGGCGGTGTGACTACTTGTGAACAGAACTCGAAACTCTAAATGACTAGACACTAAGACCAGCAACTAGACACGACGATGCAACCGCAAACTGAACAGTGCAAAACCCTAAAAAGATTATGCAATTGCTCAGATTGGTTCGGATATGATGAACTAACCCTATTTTTTTGGCTTTTTCGTGGACTGTAGGTATGAAGAACAGACTCGATCTAAACTACGAAAAACTGTAAAATCTCACCGAGCAACCTAAAAATCTGATACCACTTGATAGAGGCAAAGGTGTCATGATGTTTCGATGAGATGGTGGCTATCATTTCTGTGGGAGTCGACCTTAACGATCCGACTACGAACGTGCGAGATGTCGCGCCTTAGCAATCGCTAAACCAACTTCCGAGGGGTTACTGACCACGCCGGAGCATGATCAACCTAACCACGAGGGTATGTTTCCTGCGAGCAAACGAAGAACAAGCAAGAAACTAAGATTACAATCTGGATATTGCGAATATAAGATGAAAGCTTTATTCATCAAGGTGGGGTTCTGTGACATCTTGGTCTGGTCGTTGGACACAAACAAAGTACGCGCAGTTGCAGCTATGGTGAACTTTTAATCTAAACAAAACCAAAAGTCTAAATGACTCCCTAAGGGCTATATATATGGAGGAAGAGGGGGGATTTCGTGGCCCTTGGAGGAGGGGTCTGAAACCAACCCTAACTCTTGTTTCCCCACACATACGGACTCTAAAACAGCCTATACTTAAGTATTTCGAAAATACATGGGCCTGGCCCAATAATAAGGTGACGCAGCACCTAAAATAGTCTCTAGACGATATTTATGATGTGGCATCTTGTATATTTCATCCAAGGCTTCATGCAATCCTTATGGTGGCTTCAAAGTCCTGAAATCATCACTTGTAACTCCATTCTGGATCCCCTTGCGCATGCCATCATCTCCACGCTTGAACTTGTTCCAAGGTTCATCTTTCTTGTCCAAGCTAGGCCCTTCATTTGTAAGTAAAACAAATGTATCCAATTTAGGCAACATCATATTCTCATGAACATTAGAATCGTTACGAAGAAACGAAAGTACCTGATAATTCAATTGGCGTGCGCGAGCTCTAGTAATTGGTCCAGTATGTATAGTAGCAGGGGTTGTGGGTGTAACAATGGTATTGATGTCCTCATCACCGTCCAAGGAGAAGATGACAAATGGACATTGGAACGACGTTGCACTCCAAGGTGTCTTCGTAGGCGCCGATTTTGAAGGAGACTTGTACTCGGTGGTCGACTTGGATGGTGCCGGAGTCACTAAGCCATTGCACTTTGTATGGATGTGGATGCTTCTTCTTAGGCAATTGGATCTTGGAGCAAAGCTATTCACTTGCGAGATTATGACAACTTCCTCGATCGATGATGACCTTGATGGATCGTCCATTGATGCCGGCCTTGGTGTGGAATATGTTGCATGGTTGGTCTTCTTCTTGGTGATGTTCGAAGGTCAAGACTTTGGAGACAATGAGTGCGGGACTTGAGTCTTCATCGCAAAAGACTTGTTCTTCTTCATTGTTCACTTGGCGGTGCATGGCGACTTGCTCAAGGGCTTCCATTTCGCCTTCACTCATGGAGTCATGGGTGCCATCGTAGTTGAAGACCATGGTTCTCTTGTTGGTGCACTCATAGGACTTGTGGCCTTGGCCTCCGCAAGTGAAACACTTGAAGGAACTCGTCTTGATGGTCTCATTGGTTGGGGTTGATGATGATGAAGCTCTCGGCTTGACATTGCTCGTAGTAGGATGGCTTGTAGTTGACGAAGCTTTCTTGGAAGTCGACTTGTCGATGTTGGTAGAAGAAGGCTTTGCAGTCGGTGCTGGAGTCGTTGAAGCTTGGTTCTTGGAGAAGCCATAGGACTTGGATGAGAAATTGGCATACTTGAAGTCGTCTTGCACTTGGCGTTCCGCTTTGGTAGCTTGGTGCACTAGCTCGATGAGATTGGAGTATGGTTGGAAGTCGGCGATCTTCTTGATGGGATGATTGAGTCCATTCAAGAAGCGTGCCATTGTTTGCTCATCATCTTCCGTGACATTGGCTCTTATCATTGCAATCTCCATCTCCTTGTAGTATTCTTCAACGCTCTGGGTTCCTTCTTTGAGTTGTTGGAGTTTCTTGAAGAGGTCGCGGTTGTAGTAGGTAGGTACAAAGCGTGCTCTCATGACATCCTTCATTTGCGCCCAAGTAGTGATGGGTGGTTCACCTCTTGCCTCTTGGCGCTCTATGATCTGTTCCCACCAAATGAGCACATAGTCTTGGAACTCAAGGGATGCCATTGCGATCTTCGTCTCTTCTTCATAATTGTGCAAACGGAAGATCTTGTCAACTTACAATGCCCATGAAAGGTACTCTTCGGGATCATTGCTTCCATTGAACTTGGGAATGGTGAACTCTAGTTTGCCATAGCGTTGCTCTTCATTGTGTTGGGGTCGGGGATGATGACGCCCATTTTGTTGATGATTGTTCAACTCGTGGTGCTCTTGGTGCGGAGGGTTGTCAACCACGTGTTGCTCTTGTCGTGGGGGATCTCCATTGTCTTCATGATCTTGAGGAACTGGTTGTTCTTGGCGTGCTTGTGGAGGAGCTTCTCAAGCGTGAGGAGGAACTTGACGGTGCACGCGAGGTTGATAAATCCTCTCGTGGACTTCTTCGTGAAGTGCTTCGGCATGTTCACGAGCTTGTCGGCCTAGGTCGGCTACGGCTCGACTTGAATCGCGTAGAGCTTGTTGTGCCTCAAGTGCTTGAGTGTCACGGAGTTGTTGTTCTTGATGTTGTGCCTCGGCATCTTGTGCATTTTGGTGTAGACGCGCGTGTTCTTCCTCTTCATGTTGGCATTGTCGTTGTCGTTCTCGTGCTAGCACAAAGGCTTCTTGGGTTTGACGTTGTCGGTGCTCTCGCGAGTCAGTGTCGCGTAGAGGATTGAGGTTTGCTTGATGCTCGTTGCGCGTGGCACGGCGAAGAGTGGTCAATGTCGGTGTACTTGAGCCGGAGAGGGTGAAGTCGGAGTGGCGACTTGAACGGCTCCTTCTTGAAGTGGAAGAAGAGCGGCTGAGCAACAAAGCGTGAATCTCGTCCATCCTTGCGTCATTCTCTTGCTTGTGATCGTCGAGCTTGTGGTGTAAGTAGTCCCTTGTACGTTGCTCGGAGAGTCGCAAGTCGGTGGTGAGGTTGTTGATGCGGTCACTCATGGCTTGTTGTTCTTGATGCAAAGCACGTTGTGCACAAAAGAGGTGACTCTTGGTGACGAAGGAGTTCATGTCATCATCTTGCTCCATGACGAGTGGGTTGGTAGAAGTACTTGGCCTATCCATCATTGCAAGACAAATGTGAGTGGTAGAAAGAGAAGAACGAATACCAATGTACCTTGACTGAAGTTGAAAGTGGATCGATGATCACTCCAATGTAGGACAAGGAAATAGCACAATTGGTACAAATTCTTGTTGGTTTCTCACACCTACACAAGTAAAAGCTTATGGTGGAGCTTGGTTAGGATGGTGGCACAAAATTTGATGCAATTTGTAAGTGAACTTCAATAATGTTGGAAAAGATTCGAAAGATGCAATGTAACAAGTAGACCAAGCATATAAGGTACACGGAAACACACACGCTAAAAAGATAAGTGGGGTTGGGCTACCAAGGATGAGCCAAAATGTGGAATCCACAAAAATGCTTGTGTTGCACAACACTAGAGAGATGCTAGAATCGATTGCACAATAGGCGGATACAAGAACTTGTGCACAACCTACTTAGCAAAAATGCAACGAGTTCTATCCCAAGTATGTTCTATGCAAGGTGTTCCGATGATATGATCCAAGATGATCTAATATGACAATCTTAATGTTGTATGATGCTATGGTTCTTGCTTAAAAGCTCTTTGCTTATCTTTCCTTTTTGCTTAAAAGCTTGTTTGGCTCTTTGATGTTTGAGCTCTTTTCTCATGCAATTCTTGATGAACCAAGATAGCGATTGTGTATGCGGAAACAACTTTGTGACACAAGGGATGATACCAATATATGCAACAATGTTGTATGTATGCTATGGGAGGTATGATCACTAATGTGCACAAGTCTTGTTGCCGGCAATACTCAAAGGCTAGTCTCGATGGGTAAGCAATGCAAAGGAGTGAGGCTATGAAGGCTATCAATGTAATGGCAAGAATGATATGTCCAATACCAAGATGAGGTTACCGTTCTTGCTTACGGTTGAAGGTTTCAAAAGGATGAGATTGTAGTCATTGTCGTAGTGCACGGTGTTCAGTACGTTGGCGAAGATGCCACTGCACCATGGGCGGAGTTGCTGAAGTAGCGGAAATCGTCGAAGATGTGCGAACTTTCTGTCTAAGCCGGAAGGTCCAGGCAGGACGGAAGGTCGGGGGTCCGGAGGTTCCGGTGCGGCCGGAAGGTCCGGGCGCGGTCGGAAGGTCGAGGGGGCACGAAACTGGCAAGAACAGAGAAGTGGGGATGTGGACTTGGGCGGAAAAACTTGAGGAAAAACCCAAATCCGCAGGGGAAAAGCAAGGAAATTGGTGGAAAAGAAGGGTGGGGAGGCTAGATCTACGAGCCACACACAAAATTCACGGATCAAATCCAACAAAACTTCAACACACCAACAAAACACAAAAAAATTGGGGGCTATTTTTGGTGGGGATTTTCGGATTAGGACGAAAAACAACAAAATTAGGCTAGAAACACAACGGGGAGGCTCCGAAATCGTGATCAACGTGGCTCATGATACCAAGATGATGTAGGGTAGAACCCTAATCGCCTGATCTTTCACGAAAGGAGCAGAATCCCGCGATGAACACGAAGAACACAAAGGGGAAAATGAGGGGAAACACAAGGGAAAAAGGAGAGGAACACTCAAACCAACAAGATAGTCACACACGTGCTAGATCCCCAAATACATAGAGTAAGATACACGATCCACGATCAACTAGGGACGATACACGGTAACCGGTCTTCTCCATGAGGAGGTCTTGATGTTCTTCCCTATAGAGGGGTCTTGAATCCGCTTGGGGAATCTTCTCCGAGGAGGTGCGATCTCCAAGGAGAAGGTTACCAAGTGGATGAGAAAAGCTCTCACACAATCATGAGCTATCTCTTTGCTAACCCTAAAACGTAGGTAGGAGAAGAGTATTTATAGTCTAGGCGACGAAAGGGTACACGGGCCTCGGCCCAAGTCACTGCGCGCAGGCAGGGCGGGAAGTTCCGGGCGAGGACGGAAATTCCGGGCGCCGGAGGTTCCGGGGAGGGTCCGACCTAACCAGAGAGTTGGCGCGGGTGGAGATGTGTTGGCATCCGGGGGCCAGAAGGTCCGGGCTGGCCGGAGGTTCCGGGCGCCGGAAGGTCCGGGACAGGGTCCGGGCTAACCCAAGAGTTGGCACGCCTGGGCCGGTCGGAGTCATCGACGACCGGAAGCTCCGGGTCGGTCGGAAGGTCTGGGGGCCAGAAGTTCCGAGCTCTGGCCGGAGGTTCCGGGCGATCCAGAGTGTTGATGCCTATCTCTTCTTCTACAGCCCTCGGCTCCGTGTCTTGAGCGTTGTACCCGATCACACATAGCATCTCGGACTTAGGCAGTAGCCATGTCTCACTTGAAGAGGGGGAAAACTCAAGTAGGAGTGATGTCACCTTGGATTGAATAGCACGTGCCCTAGCCCTTGTCATGGGTCCACTTGGAGCTTGGATAGTTGAGGTGGCGTCCATGGGGATGGTCCTGGGATGCTCCGCATCATCTACAGATGCTGATTATGTGGATTGCGATGTGGTACCTATGCAAGCATGTTCCAAATTACTTGGTAGACCATGGCAATTTGATAAAAATTCTGTACACCATGGTAGAAACAATCAGTATACTCTTGTTCATAAGGATAAAAATATTACTTTGCTTCCTATGACTCCTGATTCCATTTTGAAAGATGATATTAATAGAGCTAATAAAGCAAAACAGGAGAAAAATAAAAGTGAAAATCAAATTGTGGCAAAAGAATTTGAGCAACAAATGAAGCCTAATAATAAACCATACAGTGTTGATTCTGAAATTAGTTTGAAAAGTGCATGTTTACTAGCCACCAAATCTGATATTAAAGATCTAGATTTTAGCAAATCTGTTTGCTATTCTTTTGTGTGCAAAGAGGCATTATTTTCATTCGAGGACGTGCCTTCCTCTTTGCCTCCTGTTGTCACTAACATTTTGCAGGAGTTCGCTGACGTCTTTCCGCAAGACGTGCCACTGGGATTACCACCTATTCGATGGATTGAGGATCAAATAGACTTAATTCCTGGTGCATCATTACCCAACCGTGCGCCATACCGTACCAATCCAGAGGAGACGAAGGAGATTATGCGTCAAGTACAGGAGCTCCTCGACAAAGGTTACACACGCGAATCCCTTAGTCCTTGTGTTGTTCCTATCATTTTAGTGCTGAAAAAGGATGGTACGTCGCGTATGTGTGTTGATTGTAGAGGCATTAATAATATTACTATTCATTATCGTCATCCTATTCCTAGGCTAGACGACATGCTTGATGAATAGAGTGGCTCTACAGTATTTTCCAAAGTTGATTTGCGTAGTGGATACCATCAAATTCGTATCAAATTGGGAGATGAATGGAAAACAGCATTTAAAACTAAGTTTGGATTAACTAATGCACCTAGTACTTTCATGAGGTTAATGAACAAAGTTTTACGTGCTTTCATTGGACGATTTGTGGTAGTCTATTTTGATGATATACTGATTTATAGTAAATCTTTGGAGGAACATTTGGAACATTTACGTGCTGTTTTTATTGCTCTACGTGATGCATGTTTGTTTGGTAACCTTGGAAAGTGCACCTTTTGCACCAACCGAGTATCTTTTCTTGGCTATGTTGTTACTCCACAGGGAATTGAAGTTGATAAAGCCAAGATTGAAGCTATTGAGAGTTGGCTGCAGCCCAAAACAGTCACACAAGTGAGGAGATTTCAGCACCATTGTTGCACCTCTCAATGAGCTTACAAACAAGGATGTGCCTTTTGTTTGGAGTACCGCACGGGAAGAAGCCTTCACGGTATTGAAAGATAAGTTGACACATGCTCTTTTACTCCAAACTTCCTGATTTTAATAAGACTTTTGAGATTGAATGTGATGCTAGTGGAATTGGATTAGGAGGTGTGTTATTACAAGATGGCAAACCTATTGCATACTTTTCTGAAAAATTGAGTGGGCCTAGTCTGAATTATTCTACTTATGATAAAGAATTATATGCTCTTCTTCGAACTTTAGAGACATGGCAACATTATTTATGGCCCAAAGAATTTGTAATACATGCTGATCATGAATCTTTGAAACATATTAAAAGTCAAGCTAAACTGAATTGTAGACATGCTAAATGGGATGAATTCATTGAGACTTTCCCTTATGTTATTAGGCACAAGAAGGGTAAGGAAAATGTTATTGTTGATGCATTGTCTCGTCGCTATACTATGCTTTCACAACTTGACTTCAAAATATTTGGTTTGGAGACCATCAAAGATCAATATGTGCTTGATGCTGATTTTGAAGATGTAATGCAGAATTTTAAAGAAGGAAGAACGTGGAACAAGTTCGTCGTTAATGATGGATTTGTGTTCCGTGCTAACAAGCTATGCATTCCAACTAGCTCTATTCGTCTTTTGTTGTTGAAGGAGGCGCATGGAGGAGGACTAATGGGACACTTTGGCGTGAAAAATATGGAGGACGTACTTGCTACACATTTCTTTTGGCCAAAGATGAGACGGGATGTTGAGCGTTTTCTTGCTCGGTGCACTACATGTCAAAAAGCTAAGTCACGACTCAATCCTCATGGTTTATATATGCCTTTTCCTGTACCTACTGTTCCTTGGGAGGATATATCTATGGACTTTGTTTTAGGTTTACCTCTAACAAAGAAGGGGAGGGATAGCATATTTGTTGTCGTGGATAGGTTCTCGAAAATGGCGCACTTTATACCATGTCATAAAAGCGATGATGTTGTTAATGTTGCTGATTTGTTCTTTCGTGAAATTATTTGCTTGCATGATGTATATATAGTAGCAGGGGCTGTGGGTGTAACAATGGTATTGATGTCCTCATCATCCTCCCTTTCTTGAAATGAAGTCGTCCTCGACGAAAGTTCATCGTCCTCACCCAAATAAGGCTTCAAATCTGCAATGTTAAAAGTGGGGCTAACCCCAAAATCTTCAAGCAGCTCAAGTTTATATGCATTATCATTTATTTTCTCTAACACCTAAAAAGGACCATCAACACGTGGCATTAGCTTTGATTTGCGCAAATTAGGAAATCTATCCTTACGCAAATGTAACCAAACAAGATCTCCAGGTGCAAACACAACATGTTTTCTACCCTTATCTCCAGCAAGTTTATATTTTGCATTCATACATTCAATGTTTTCCTTAGTTAACTCATGCATTTTTAAAATCAACTCAACACGTTCTTTAGCATCAAAATTAACCTTCTCCGAAGATGGAAGAGGAAACAAATCAATAGGTGCACGAGGTAGGAAACCATACACAATTTCAAAAGGGCACATCTTAGTAGTAGAATGCAATGAACGATTATAAGCAAATTCAATATGAGACAAGCATTCTTCCCACATTTTCTTGTTATTCTTCAAAACAGCCCTAAGCATAGTAGACAATGTTCTATTGACTACTTCAGTTTGTCCATCAGTTTGGGGGTGACAAGTAGTACTAAAAAGCAGTTTAGTCCCTAACTTAGCCCATAAACATCTCCAAAAAAGTGGCTAAGAAATTTAGTATCATGATCTGAAACAATAGTATTTGGCACACCATGCAAGCGAATAATTTCACGGAAGAACAAATCATCAACATTAACAGCATCATCGCTATTATGACATGGTATAAAGTGTGCCATTTTCGAGAACCTATCCACGACAACAAATATGCTATCCCTCTCCTTCTTTGTTCGAGGTAAACCTAAAACAAAGTCCATTGATATATCCTCCCAAGGAACACTAGGTACATGCAAAGGCATATATAAACCATGAGGATTGAGTCGTGACTTAGCTTTTTGACATGTAGTGCAGCAAGCAACAAAACGCTCAACATCCCGTCTCATCTTTGGCCAAAAGAAATGTGTAGCAAGTATATCCTCCGTCTTCGTGACGCCAAAGTGTCCCATTAATCCTCCTCCATGCGCCTCCTGCAACAACAAAAGACGAACGGAGCCAGTTGGAATGCATAGCTTGTTAGCACGAAACACAAATCCATCGTTAAGAATGAACTTGTTCAAGTTCTCCCTTCCTTACAATTCTGCAATACATCTTTAAATTCAGCATCATGCACATATTGATCTTTGATGGTCTCCAAACCAAATATTTTAAAGTCAAGTTGTGAAAGCATAGTATAACGACGAGACAATGCATCACAAATAACATTTTCTTTACCCTTGTGTTTAATGACATAAGGGAAAGTCTCAATGAATTCAACCCATTTAGCATGTCTACAGTTTAGTTTTGCTAGACTTTTAATGTGTTTCAAAGATTCATGATCAGAATGTATAACAAATTCCTTTGGCCATAAATAATGTTGCCATGTTTCTAAGGTCCGAACAAGAGCATATAATTCTTTATCATGAGTAGAATAGTTCAGACTAGGCCCACCCAATTTTTCAGAAAAGTATGCAATAGGTTTGCCATCTTGTAATAACACACCTCCTAATCTAATTCCACTAGCATCACATCCAATCTCAAAAGTCTTATTAAAATTAGGAAGTTGGAGTAAAGGAGCATGTGTCAACTTATCTTTCAAAACCGTGAAGGCTTCTTCCTGTGCGGTACCCCAAACAAAAAGGACATCCTTCTTTGTAAGCTCGTTGACAGGTGCAACAATGGTGCTGAAATCTCTCACAAAACGCCTATAGAAACCAACGAGGCCAAGGAAACTCCTCACTTGTGTGACCGTTTTGGGCTGCGGCCAACTCTCAATAGCTTCAATCTTGGCTTTATCAACTTCAATTCCCCGTGGAGTATCAACATAGCCAAGAAAAGATACTCGGTCGTTGCAAAAGGTGCACTTTCCAAGGTTACCAAACAAACGTGCATCACGGAGAACAATAAAAACAACATGTAAATGTTCCAAATGTTCCTCCAAAGATTTTCTATAAACCAATATGTCATCAAAGTAAACTACCACAAATCGTCCAATGAAAGCACGAAAAACTTCGTTCATTAACCTCATGAAAGTACCAGGTGCATTTGTTAACCCAAAAGGCATGACTAACCACTCATATAATCCAAACTTAGTTTTAAATGTTGTTTTCCATTCATCTCCCAATTTCATACGAATTCGATGGTATCCACTACGCAAATCAACTTTGGAGAATATTGTAGAGCCACTCAATTCATCAAGCATATCATCTAGCCTAGGAATAGGATGACAATCAACGCACATACGCGACGTACCATCCTTTTTCGGCACTAAAATGATAGGAACAGCACAAGGACTAAAGGATTCGCGTATATAACCTTTGTCGAGCAGTTCTTGTACTTGACACATAATCTCCTTCGTCTCCTCTGCATTGGTACGGTATGGTGCATGGTTGGGTAATGATGCACCGGGAATTAAGTCAATTTGATGCTCAATCCCTCGAATAGGTGGTAATCCCAGTGGCACGTCTTGTGGAAAGACGTCAGCGAACTCCTGCAAAATGTTAGTGACATGTCAGGACCCCGACTCGATGTCACATCGATCTAGCCTGTAGCACCTCATATCACTTTGCGGCCTCACGCACGGTATCCCCACGGGTGTCGCCTTACCTTTGCCCGGGACCGTTTGCGTCTTTTGGCTCACGTATATGATAGTGTCGCTAGCATCCATATGATAAGGAGCCCGGGCTGACATGACTAGTCGTAAACCCAAAGTGGCACAGACTTACAGGGACAGGCATCCATGACCCAGCATCGAACGTGTCGGTCATCAGCGAGTGAATCCAGGCTGTAGCACTGGGCTAGCAGGACTCCGGTGAACCGGGCTGTAGCGGGCTAACAGGACTCCGGTATTCATCGCGTGACATTTCCCTGAAGGGACAGACACAGGAACGAAGAAGGACACATGCCGGCCAGCCTAAGTGTTCCGGAGCAGTAGCAAGCTACCATGGCTCGGTGGAAACACTAGGAGACATTTCCCCGTAAGAGAGGCTACTAAAGATAAACAACTAGATGGTCAGATCCCACACATACCAAGCATTTCAATAACATACACACAATATGCTCGATATGTGCAAATACAACATGGCATCACAACATGACTCTACGACTCAAGTAATTTATTCAATAGGCTCCGAGGAGCGCGATGTTACAATCATGGGTCTCATGACCCAACAATCAGAGCATACAAGTCAAAGCACAAACGGAAGCTATCATGTCTGAGTACAGACATCTATAAATGAAAAAGGCTGAGAAGCCTGACTATCTATCAGATCCTGCCGAGGGCACAAGATCGTAGCTGAGGTATCAAGCTAAACGTCGAAGTCCACGCGAAACTACTAGTGAGACCGAAGTCTCTCTGCAAAAACATAAAATAGGCAAACGTGAGTACAAATGTACCCAGCAAGACTTACATCAGATCTATCTACACATGCATCATTATCAACAAAGGGATGGTGGGGTTTAACTGCAGCAAGCCAGCTTTGACTCGGTGGCTATCCTAAACTATGACTGCAAGCGACTCTTTTGAGGTGGCGCACACGAGTCCACATATTCACCATATCAATACACCACTATGGATCCGCTCCCGTCTCCCTACGAGAACGCCATCCATAGCACTCACGCTTATCTTGCGCATTTTAAAGTATCCACTTTCATTTGTCTATGAACTGATATAAGCAATCCAGAAGTCCTTTTCCGCGGACACGGCTATTCGAATAGATGATGTTAACCCTGCAGGGGTGTACTTCTTCACACACGCTCTCACCACTTACCGCCGTTTACACGACATGTACTCGGCAACCTTCAAGCGGAAGCCCAACGTGGGTGTCGGCCACGACCTACCTAATCACCTAAGTCTCTAGTCCAGGTTTATCGCCTATTCGGGTTCCATCCATGAGGAGATCCGGCCGGAGTTTCGCTCACAGCCCCAAACGATGTGAACAGGGTTCCCGGGACACCAAACAGGCGCCCGGTACACCGTGCCACGTGCCTACCGCATCACAGCCCACCCCTACGGTCAGCGCTGCGCACGGCCTCCAGCATACTACAAACACCAGAAACTACTTGCAACTCCTGGACAGAGAACAAGGGTGATCAAGAAGCCGAGAGGGTCCATTGGTTTCGGGCCCAATGCGTGGTAGTAGCTGAGTCATGGATCACAAACACAGAACTCAGTTCCTGAGGACGGCTGCAATGAGACAACCCACCATGTACTCCTACATGGCCTCTCACCGCTACCTTTACCAAATCGTGTTCACACACTTAGCTCACACACAGTAGGACATGTTCACACGCCTCTGATTCATCCCCGATGAATCAGTCCTGACTCAACTCTAAGCAGTAGCAGGCATGACAAACAAACATGAATGAGTAGGCACATCAGGGCTCAAACAACTCCTACTCATGCTAGTGGGTTTCATCTAATTACTGTGGAATGACAGGTCATGCAAAGGATAAAGGGGTTCAGCTACCGCAGCAAGTAACAAATATGTCGTTGTTGTCCTAATGCAGTAAAAGAGAGCAGGAGCGAGAGAGTGGGATTTTATCGGAATGAACAAGGGGGTTTTGCTTGCCTGGCACTTCTGAAGATAGCATTGAGTCTTCATCAGTGTCAACGATCACATCATCGGTATCACGTCTATCGAGAGGGGACAAATACCGGCAATACAGAAAAAGCACGATCAATGCAATGCACAATATGATGCATGCTATGACATGGCAAAATGAATGTGTTTTGGGCTAATGCATCTAAAACCAGATTAAATGGAGTTGGTTTGAATCCAAGATTCAAATTCAAACTCCATATGTGATTGTTTAAATGCCCTTTATTTGATTTGTGCTAAACAGCATCTATAAGTTGTTCTAACATGCATGAAAATGGTACAGATGGATTCCTTGAATTTTTTTGATAATTTTTCATATATAAATTATTTAATTTGGAGTTACGGTTAATTTTCTATGAATTATTGAAGTTTATACAATTTTCTGGAATTTCCTGATTATTAATAAATCCAGTAAATAGGTTACTGCGTCAGCACGACGTCGTCATGACGTCAGCAAGTCAAAGGCGTCGACCAGGTCAAACCTGACCAGTGGGGTCCACTGGTCAGTGACCCAGTCAACTAACCAAGTTAGTTAGCCCTAACTAACTTAGTTAGCCGGGCGGGGCCCGCATGTCAGTGGCTCACCTAATTAACTAAATTAATTAATACTAACTAACCTAGCACTAACTAAGCAGGCGCTTGGGCCCACATGTCAGGGGGTCAAACCCCGGGTCAAACCCGCCGGAGTTGACCCGCGGCTTGTCGCCGGCGACGCCAGCAACGGCGGAGGGCGTCGGAAACGCTCCTTCGATGACCAAATCGGCGACTGAGGGGCTCTACGCGTAGCTGGGAGTCGCCCGCATCCATCTATGCAAACGGGAGGGGCTGAGGTGGCCCGAGCTCACCGGAACAGGGCCCGCGGCGGCGACCGGAGCACGGCGAGGTCGGGGTTGGCGCTAGAGGGCACGGCAGGTCGCACGGGTGGGCGCGCTCGGCTCCTGGAAGGGTGCTGAGCACGTTGCCGTGCTCGGGGGTTAGCTACGGTGGCTCTAGCCCCGTCTGCGTCATCGCCGGCGGCGAGGAACGGTCGGCTCCGATAGTCGGGGCGGTTAGAAGGCACGGACGGGCACGGGGAGAGAGGGGAAATGGACAGGGGCTCACGAGGGGTCGGGAGAGAAGCTCGGTGGGCTCGAGGAAGCCTCTGCAACGGCGAATTGACGACGGCGATCTCCGGGCACCGGAGATGAAGATGACGGCGCTCCGGTCGACTGCGGCCTCCTCTGGTCGCGTGCGTCGCGTGTGTAGCTCCACGGGGTCAGGGCGGAGCTCAGGGACGCATAGTGGGAGCGAGAGGGTGGCTGTGGCCCCGGTAAACGGCGTCGGCGGCGATGGGCTCCGCTCGGGAAGGGAGCAGAGAGGGGAGGGAGATCCAGAGAGCGAGGGAGAAGTGAGAGGGGGTCGGGGAGGCACGTGGCGTCGTCCGGGGCGTCGCTGGGGAGGCCAGGGAGGAAGCAGGAGGTGGCCGAGCAGGGTGGAGGTGGCGCGCGCGGCGGTGTCGCGGTGTCCGTCCTCCTGGCAAGGAGGAAGACGACAGGGGAGGGGGGCGGCGGTGGGCTGGGCCAGCGGGAGGAACTGGGCCGGCTGGGCTGGACAGGGAGGCGCCAGGTAGGCTCTGTTCTTTTTATTTTTTTCTATTTTCTGTAGTTTGTTTTGATTTAGTTTAGCAACTAAATCATTTAAATAAATTCTGTAGATTTTTATGTGGCTTGCTAAAATATATACAAAGCCACTCACAAACCTCCAGAATTATTGGAGTCATATTCAATATATATTTAGATATAAATCCAAAGCAAATAGTTATTGGATTAATTCAAATGGCCAAAATAATTATCTCTGTGACTCCAAAAATATTGGTTTAAATTTTACCTCTTACCAATATTTCCATGGAATAACAGGAACATTTTCTTGGACACATTTGAGAAGATTTAATTGTTGGTTATTTTTAGAGGTTTCCTGAGGCTTTTGAAAATTCCTCAATTCAAATTTCATTTGAATTTAAACATGATGCACACACCAGACAGCACCAGAAGCTAGGGATGTGACAACTCACCCCCACTAAACAAGAATCTCGTCTCGAGATTCAAGCGTAGGGTAAGGTGAAGGGGAAACGCAAACTAGCACAATCTTCATGATCCAGGTTGCACTTCATAGGAACGTTGTTTCGATCACCATCTTTGTCTCGACGTCTTCCTTTGAGAACTCCAACTAACATGACAACGAGAGGGGAAGGAGACTCTAGAAGGGTCGATCTTCTCGAAGATCGAACAACTCACGGAATGAGACATAGGACCATCTCTCGGTTTAGACACGAGATACACATCAAGAGGGGTGGAAAGAAACGGATGACGAAGGTTCACTAGGTAGACAACGATTCCACACCTAAGAAGGTGGTAAACGATTGTCCACGTAGCGAGGAGTTGAGTTGCCATAATACCATAACGATACACCTTAGGGAAGGTGACTCGTAGAGATATTTCCTTAAGTGGCAAAAAGAATTACTTTTGATTCAGAGATCATTGAAACTCTTTGAACCAGCCTAAGACAATTCTCGAGCGATCGTTTGGAGGGGGTCGGTAGAATGGCATACTCGGACTTGGATGATGTGGATTACCTTGTTGAAGACAACATAATGGATGAGTTTGCTTATCACCGGAAGTGGAAGAGACCCATGGTAGAATGGCACATTGGTGGTGCAAGCTGGGAACAAAATGCAAATGCTAGGAATGATTCTGGTAACTGGGGAAGAACCGAACAATAGAGAGTGAATTCACTGTTTGAATAGGTCATAGCATTGCCGAGGGGACTGAGAGCAAACCCAGTTAGTGCCGATGATAACACATAGCGCTTGTGCGTGCTCTCAAGAACTTGAGCATTTCCACATTCATCAAGGTTTTACCAACATCCGTGTCAAGGATCCTGGCAACACAACTTGCTACCATGATGGCTAATGATGGATGATGCAGATGCAAAGGAAGATAACACCTTCTCAGATTTCACCTTAGCAAGGCCAAGGAAATAAAAATCTGGATGATCGACCGAGAGACATTTAGCACTCCGCTTCTAATGTTCTCCTTGATGTGCTAGTGTAACCCACCCATAGATATGGTTTGATATCTAGAACATCAAGTAAAAAGGTCGGACTTCGGAACACAGAAATCCATAGGGGCAACTAGGGAGTAATCCTACGAAATCCCTATGGGGAGGTGGCCAACTTCCTCAAACAAGATACTATAATAATAGGTCTACCGGATGGGTGTGTTGGCCACGACATCCACCTTGCCGGTTATTGAGAGACCAATATTATAATTCTTGGAAAATGTTCCAACCATCACATCTGCCTGAGATTCAGATCTGGTTGGTGTCAGGATACCCCAGACTCATCAAGTCTAGAAAGAAAAATGAAAGTTTGCAACACAAATCGACGAGATAATGTTGCGGGATTCTCGGGAGATGATCTACGATAGCAAGCTCCAAAACATGAGCTGGTTCTGCTACTAACATGTGAACACGTTGTCCCAGACAAGCATGACCACATAGTAGTCTTATAATAAAACACTACCGAGTTCAGGAGGGGGGAACCATCATCGAGGACATTGAAGTCCTTGCATAAGGCATGCTCTTAAGAAGGAACTTCTTCTCCTTGAACAAATCAATCAGTGGCTTGGTGTGCTCGGAACCCATATGGAATGAAGGTTGCAAGTCTCCAGACCACAGAATACTTCGCACATATGCATGACTGACTTGGGATGATTACAGAGGAAGCAAAACTAACTTTCTCAAATTCACGGCGGCAACTTTCACCAAATGAACGTGTATAAAAGGAAGTCACTCCTTTCATCAACAATTACTTCATGAGCTAGCATGAAGAAAATGCTTTCAAAAATTTCCAACACTAGCTTAATGTTCAATAAAATCATGGAGGAGATAAGGATGTTGTCAATGGGCTCAACAACAATTCATCCGGGTTTCCTTTTAAAAGGAATTCCATAGTTAAGTGCACAAGTGATAGCATTGGTCAGGCCAAAGATGTAATGGTGTATGCTCGAGGGATCAACCACGAATAAGACAACATTACGAGCATCATTGGTACTGATTTTATTTGACGATAGCCCACACTCAAATCAAAGGATTGACAAGACAATAGGTCCAGCAACTGATCACAGGGACCAATCGATGAAGACATCATCTTTCTTCAACACACACTACACAAGAATATCCCTTTGGAACGAACTAAGTCAGGCAAGCTTTTATCTTCCAATTCTCCAAGTTGTTGTTTAGCTTATCCAACTAGCTCAGGGTATCCAACACGGATTCTTGGAGAAAGGGTGGTTCACAAGAAACCAACTTGATCACGAACTCAACATAGCGGTCAGGTGACAACCCGGTAACACCTCCAAGAAGATATTTGGAAAGTCACGAACCACCGGTATGTTACTAAGCTCGAGAACAATCTTGCTTTTGAGGGCAAGACGATATGATCAAATGAGTGAGGACTTGACAAGATCCTAACTCATCAATCGAAGGGTGCACCGAAATAAGGACTAGGTAGCACGATCAGTCTTAGAAGGATGATTCGAAAACCAACATACTAAGAATGAAATTATTATCCTTTAACTACCAAGCAACAAAGTTGCTAGCAGTATTGATTTCACACATCACAATTCATTTGTCGGTATTCCGGTTGCATCAACACGAGGGCCGAGGAATGAACAGTGATGGCAAGAAGTGTCACTGTACCAAGAGTTCATGGGATGGTGTGCAATTCCTATAACAATCCCGATATAAAATATGTAATACTCCAAGGTAGAGCAGAACCAAAAGCTGGATTGGCATTTGATCTGCGGAATACAACTACTTTGACCCAATCCTAGATATGGAAGAGGTACTGGAGTTTGTTTCTCCTAGTCATTCCGGAATAGAATGGCTTGACAGACCACAAGAGTCATAGGCATCGATGAACGAACGCACGCATACTCTTGACTATCAATTGATAGACGAGGGTCAGAATGCAACTAAAGAGAACAACTCAAAGGAACATATAATTTTCTGAGTTGTGGATGCATGGATTAGCATGTCGAACGAAGTTCAACATATTTCTTCCGGATAACCCTTGCAGAAAGGTAGAACTGGCAGAGTCACGATTTATGAATGGAGAACTCATCGAGAGCACTCTTGTTGTCATCTTTTGGTTCAGAAGAACCCCTGCCAAGAATGGTTCATGGTAATTGGAAGAAGGATATACCACGGACCTCGAGGACTATCGCAAGGTTACTAATATCCTAAAGGCACTAGCAATTACTATCAACATGAAGTAGGTAGAGTGAATCTCGGGTTCAGAACCCAGGAGTAGAATACCTACTACTAAGTAGCATCACGGGATGCTTCCGAGAATAAAGGCCAGAATCATCACACTGGGAACACAAATCATGGCTAAATTACTAGATGATCCCCTAAGACACCTAGGGTCATAATAATATCTCCAACATATATGTCAAGGTAACGGGGTACCTCAACTCACTAATTAGTGTGGTTAATCTGGCCCATGGGAACATTGAACCGGGAAGAAAGGATTTGCAAATGCATCAGACTACTTAGAAACCTGGGATGACTCGGACAGCATAACGGCTGTAAATGCTCAGAAAAGATTTGAGACATTCACAAAAATGGTGGCATAACCACTCAGAAGCACAATATCAAGGTTTGGAGATCAACAATTAACATACAGAAGTAGTAGGAACTGAACTGAGACTTAAATCCAACAATCTTATAAGTCTACTGATTAGTAACACGTGATCCTAATAGAAAGAAGAGATAGCCTAGTTGTTAATCCCCGTAGGAAAGATAAGATAACTCAGATCAGAAGGGCATGAGGTATAAGGAGTAAAAAGAGCCTTACGTTCCATCCCACAATCAATTCCCTTATATAGCTAAAGAATTTTCTAGACTCAACTTCGACCAGTTTGGCTTGGTAATCCTACAGGCAGTCAAGCTCTGATACCAACGCTGTCAGGACCCCGACTCGATGTCACATCGATCTAGCCTGTAGCACCTCATATCACTTTGCGGCCTCACGCACGGTATCCCCACGGGTGTCGCCTTACCTTTGCCCGGGACCGTTTGCGTCTTTTGGCTCACGTATATGATAGTGTCGCTAGCATCCATATGATAAGGAGCCCGGGCTGACATGACTAGTCGTAAACCCAAAGTGGCACAGACTTACAGGGACAGGCATCCATGACCCAGCATCGAACGTGTCGGTCATCAGCGAGTGAATCCAGGCTGTAGCACTGGGCTAGCAGGACTCCGGTGAACCGGGCTGTAGCGGGCTAACAGGACTCCGGTATTCACCGCGTGACATTTCCCCGAAGGGACAGACACAGGAACGAAGAAGGACACATGCCGGCCAGCCTAAGTGTTCCGGAGCAGTAGCAAGCTACCATGGCTCGGTGGAAACACTAGGAGACATTTCCCGGTAAGAGAGGCTACTAAAGATAAACAACTAGATGGTCAGATCCCACACATACCAAGCATTTCAATAACATACACACAATATGCTCGATATGTGCAAATACAACATGGCATCACAACATGACTCTACGACTCAAGTAATTTATTCAATAGGCTCCGAGGAGCGCGATATTACAATCATGGGTCTCATGACCCAACAATCAGAGCATACAAGTCAAAACACAAATGGAAGCTATCATGTCTGAGTACAGACATCTATAAATGAAAAGGCTGAGAAGCCTGACTATCTATCAGATCCTGCCGAGGGCACAAGATCGTAGCTGAGGTATCAAGCTAAACGTCGAAGTCCAAGCGGAACTACTAGTGAGACTGAAGTCTCTCTGCAAAAACATAAAATAGGCAAACGTGAGTACAAATGTACCCAGCAAGACTTACATCAGATCTATCTACACATGCATCATTATCAACAAAGGGGATGGTGGAGTTTGACTGCAGCAAGCCAGCTTTGACTCGGTGGCTATCCTGAACTACGACTGCAAGTAACTCTTTTGAGGTGGCGCACACGAGTCCACATATTCACCAACCAATACACCACTATGGATCCGCTCCCGTCTCCCTACGAGAATGCCACCCATAGCACTCACGCTTATCTTGCGTATTTTAGAGTATCCACTTTCACTTGTCTATGAACTGATATAAGCAACCCAGAAGTCCTTTTTCCGCGGACACGGCTATTCGAATAGATGATGTTAACCCTGCAGGGGTGTACTTCTTCACACACGCTCTCACCACTTACCGCCGTTTACACGACATGTACTCGGCAACCTTCAAGCGGAAGCCCAACGTGGGTGTCGGCCACGACCTACCTAATCACCTAAGTCTCTAGTCCAGGTTTATCGCCTATTCGGGTTCCATCCATGAGGAGATCCGGCCGGAGTTTCGCTCACAGCCCCAAACGATGTGAACAGGGTTCCCGGGACACCAAACGGGCGCCCGGTACACCGTGCCACGTGCCTACCGCATCACAGCCCACCCCTACGGTCAGCGCTGCGCACGGCCTCCAGCATACTACAAACACCAGAAACTACTTGCAACTCCTGGACAGAGAACAAGGGTGATCAAGAAGCCGAGAGGGTCCATTGGTTTCGGGCCCAATGCGTGGTAGTAGCTGAGTCATGGATCACAAACACAGAACTCAGTTCCTGAGGACGGCTGCAATGAGACAACCCACCATGTACTCCTACATGGCCTCTCACCGCTACCTTTACCAAATCGTGTTCACACACTTAGCTCACACACAGTAGGACATGTTCACACGCCTCTGATTCATCCCCGATGAATCAGTCCTGACTCAACTCTAAGCAGTAGCAGGCATGACAAACAAACATGAATGAGTAGGCACATCAGGGCTCAAACAACTCCTACTCATGCTAGTGGGTTTCATCTAATTACTGTGGAATGACAGGTCATGCAAAGGATAAAGGGGTTCAGCTACCGCAGCAAGTAACAAATATGTCGTTGTTGTCCTAATGCAGTAAAAGAGAGCAGGAGCGAGAGAGTGGGATTTTATCGGAATGAACAAGGGGGTTTTGCTTGCCTGGCACTTCTGAAGATAGCATTGAGTCTTCATCAGTGTCAACGATCACATCATCGGTATCACGTCTATCGAGAGGGGACAAATACCGGCAATACAGAAAAAGCACGATCAATGCAATGCACAATATGATGCATGCTATGACATGGCAAAATGAATGTGTTTTGGGCTAATGCATCTAAAACCAGATTAAATGGAGTTGGTTTGAATCCAAGATTCAAATTCAAACTCCATATGTGATTATTTAAATGCCCTTTATTTGATTTGTGCTAAACAGCATCTATAAGTTGTTCTAACATGCATGAAAATGGTACAGATGGATTCCTTGAATTTTTCTGATAATTTTTCATATATAAATTATTTAATTTGGAGTTACGGTTAATTTTCTATGAATTATTGAAGTTTATACAATTTTCTGGAATTTCCTGATTATTAATAAATCCAGTAAATAGGTTACTGCGTCAGCACGATGTCGTCATGACGTCAGCAAGTCAAAGGCGTCGACCAGGTCAAACCTGACCAGTGGGGTCCACTGGTCAGTGACCCAGTCAACTAACCAAGTTAGTTAGCCCTAACTAACTTAGTTAGCCGGGCGGGGCCCGCATGTCAGTGGCTCACCTAATTAACTAAATTAATTAATACTAACTAACCTAGCACTAACTAAGCAGGCGCTTGGGCCCACATGTCAGGGGGTCAAACCCCGGGTCAAACCCGCCGGAGTTGACCCGCGGCTTGTCGCCGGCGACGCCAGCAACGGCGGAGGGCGTCGGAAACGCTCCTTCGACGACCAAATCGGCGACTGAGGGGCTCTACGCGTAGCTGGGAGTCGCCCGCATCCATCTATGCAAACGGGAGGGGCTGAGGTGGCCCGAGCTCACCGGAACGGGGCCCGCGGCGGCGACCGGAGCACGGCGAGGTCGGGGTTGGCGCTAGAGGGCACGGCAGGTCGCACGGGTGGGCGCGCTCGGCTCCTGGAAGGGTGCTGAGCACGTTGCCGTGCTCGGGGGTTAGCTACGGTGGCTCTAGCCCCATCTGCGTCATCGCCGGCGGCGAGGAACGGTCGGCTCCGACAGTCGGGGCGGTTAGAAGGCACGGACGGGCACGGGGAGAGAGGGGAAATGGACAGGGGCTCACGAGGGGTCGGGAGAGAAGCTCGGTGGGCTCGGGGAAGCCTCTGCAACGGCGAATTGACGACGGCGATCTCCGGGCACCGGAGATGAAGACGACGGCGCTCCGGTCGACTGCGGCCTCCTCTGGTCGCGTGCGTCGCGTGTGTAGCTCCACGGGGTCAGGGCGGAGCTCAGGGACGCATAGTGGGAGCGAGGGGGTGGCTGTGGCCCCGGTAAACAGCATCGGCGGCGATGGGCTCCGCTCGGGAAGGGAGCAGAGAGGGGAGGGAGATCCAGAGAGCGAGGGAGAAGTGAGAGGGGGTCGGGGAGGCGCGTGGCGTCGTCCGGGGCGTCGCTGGGGAGGCCAGGGAGGAAGCAGGAGGTGGCCGAGCAGGGTGGAGGTGGCGCGCGCGGCGGTGTCGCGGTGTCCGTCCTCCTGGCAAGGAGGAAGACGACAGGGGAGGGGGGCGGCGGTGGGCTGGGCCAGCGGGAGGAACTGGGCCGGCTGGGCTGGACAGGTAGGCGCCAGGTAGGCTCTGTTCTTTTTATTTTTTTCTATTTTCTGTAGTTTGTTTTGATTTAGTTTAGCAACTAAATCATTTAAATAAATTCTGTAGATTTTTATGTGGCTTGCTAAAATATATACAAAGCCACTCACAAACCTCCAGAATTATTGGAGTCATATTCAATATATATTTAAATATAAATCCAAAGCAAATAGTTATTGGATTAATTCAAATGGCCAAAATAATTATCTCTGTGACTCCAAAAATATTGGTTTAAATTTTACCTCTTACCAATATTTCCATGGAATAACAGGAACATTTTCTTGGACACATTTGAGAAGATTTAATTGTTGGTTATTTTTAGAGGTTTCCTGAGGCTTTTGAAAATTCCTCAATTCAAATTTCATTTGAATTTAAACATGATGCACACACCAGACAGCACCAGAAGCTAGGGATGTGACATGACAATAGGAGGCAAAGAGGAAGGCACGTCCTCGAATGAAAATAATGCCTCTTTGCACACAAAAGCATAGCAAACAGGTTTGCGAAAATCTAAATCATCAATATCGGATTTGGTGGCAAGTAAACATGCACTTTTCAATTTAATTTCAGAAGCAACACTATATGGTTTATTATTAGGCTGCATTTGTTGCTCAAATTCTTTTGCCACAATCTGATTTTCACTTTTATTTTTCTCCTGTTTTGCTTTATTAGCTCTATTAATATCATCTTTTAAAATGCAATCAGGATTCATATGAAGAAAAGTAATATTTTTATCCTTATGAACAAGAGTATACTGATTGTTTCTACCGTGGTGTACAGAATTTTTATCAAACTGCCATGGTCTACCAAGTAATAAGGAACATGCTTGCATAGGTACCACATCACAATCAACATAATCAGCATATGTAGAGACACTAAAATGCACACGAACAGTACGTGTTACCTTAACCTTGCCGCTGTTGTTGAACCATTGGATGTAGTAAGGATGTGGATGTGGTCTTGTGGTGAGAGATAGCTTCTCCACCATCTCCATACTAGACAAGTTATTGCAGCTCCCTCCATCTATGATGACGCGAATAGAACGTTCCTTCACAACTCCCTTTGTATGGAACAAATTATGCCTCTGATTTTGCTCAGCTTGTGTAACCTGCACACTCAAAACACGTTGAGCAACTACATGTTCATACCTGTCAGCATCTTCAGCAGCCATGTATTGCGTCTCATGACCAGAATCCTCTCCGTCGTGTTCTTCATGTGTAATAAGAGCCAAAGTCTCCTCATCATAGTCACTAGCGGAATCATACCCACCATCCTCAGTAGCAATCATCACACGCTGAGATTGGCATTCTCTCGCAAAATGTCCTCTTCCCTTACAACGACGACAAATAATATCACGTGTGTGCCCTGTTGATGCCATGGAAGAAGAAGAGCTCTGCGTAGGTCCGGCAGTTGTGCTCTTGGCCGATAGTGGTGGTTGTGCCTGCTTTCTTGTATCGTGCCTGAAGGTGGCACCTGATGGAGGTGCAGGTGGAGTGGAAGTAGAGGATGCACGTGGTGTCCATGTTGAGGATCGACCTGCAGAAAAGATAGTTCGCGCCAATGCCTGTCGATCCTGCACTTCACGTTCAGCTTTACAAGCAAGATGGAATAAACGAGTCATATTAGTATACTCCTTATACTCTAGGATGGTCTGAATCTCTCTATTCAATCCACCCATAAAACGTGCAAGCATAGCTTCATTCTCCTCAACAATACCACATCTAATCATGCCATTTTGTAATTCCTGATAATATTCTTCTACATAATTTTTTCCTTGTCTTAAACGCTGCAATTTTTGAAATAATTCACGTTGATAATATGGTGGAACCCAGCGAGTACGCATAGCAGTTTTCAAAGCAGCCCAAGTAGTTGGAATAGGATATAATCTACAATGATCAGACCACCAAACACATGCAAAGCTAGTGAAAGCACAAACAGCAGCAGGAACACGTCTCTCCTTAAGATATTGTAAACATGTAAATAGTTGTTCAGTTTCTAACTCCCAAGTAAGATATATATCAGGAACATATCTGCCCTCAAATGGTGAAATATTCAATTTTAGTTTAGGAAGATGGTCATGTACCTCAGGTGGTGGTGCAGCCCTACCGTTGCGATGATATGCATGAGGACGACCTGGTGGTGGTGGTGCTAGTGGTTGCACGTAGTTCTGATTTTGGTCAACCTCATCCTCGTAATGGTCCTCCACCTCTGCAGTAGCAGCAGGAGCGGCAGAAGTATCAATAGCGGTACCAGAATTTTGCCCCGGGTCAATGGGAACGTGCTGTGCTCGTCCCACTTGATTTGGAAGGCGACGTTGTTGTTGTTGTTGTTGTTGTAGAGGTGCGTTAGGTGCAGCCGGTGGTGATGGTGGAAGACGTGCGAGCAATTCATTAAACTTGTTATCGAGCTTTGTTTCGAATGTCTTCTCCATGCCATCTATCTTCTCCATGGCCTCTTCAAAGCTGTTTAGCACATCTTGCACCTGTCCACTCATCATTTGCTGAAATTTGTCATGCAACTCCTTATTTGTCATGTTCTCCTAGTCAGCCTTGTCGGATTGTGATCCTGCCATGGTTAGCAGCAATAGAAACACACAAGAATATGATCCTACAGACTACTAACAAGAGGTGGTGGTGGATGTCATAAATCCGTCAAGCAAATCTCAAATTCTTACCAGTTCTTACCCAACAGCAGGCGGTGATCGGCAACCGTCGTAGTCAAAACTCTCAAAGCTTGGATAGAGCGATTACCAGGGAGAGTCAAACGCACGACGTAGATGTATGTGGAGCTAGGAAGGCTTATAATATGGTAGCAAAAAGGGTCAGCAATAATCAATTCAGAGATGCAAAGTTGAATAAACGCTCAACGACGGTACTATGCTGGTCCTAGGCTAGACCGTACTAGAGACGCGAGCCTAGAACACTAACAAAATCACGGCGTTGCACGTAAACAAGGGAGGAGCATGCTCTAAACTTTTTTGCTTTTTTTTCACTTTTTTTCCTCTTTTTTTGCTCCGCAACATTTTTTTGATAAAGTCTACAAATGGTCTAAAAACTGCCTAGCCAGAATTTTCCAGACTTAGTTTTTTTGAGTTTGGAACTATTTTCTTCTGCGGGTAGCACGGAAACTCAGGAGTCCTACTCTGTCACGACTCGAAATATCGCGCGATCTGGAAATAGAAAACAAAGCAACAATTACTGGACTCGAACTAGGACTGGTGGCAGAGAGGAATCTGGTGGAATCTCAGACTGGTGGCGGCGATGAATCTGGTGAATATCAGACTGGTGGCGGATATATGTTGCAGGTGGAATCGGATTGGCGTGATGGTGGCGGATATGTGGTGGCGTATATGGACTCGGATTGGTGGTGAATTGTAACACCCCGTATGTAACCTGCCATATTTGTATTCCAACTTTTGCCATTTCCGGCACTAAGTTATGTTATTTCCTCGTTGTCGGGTTTTTGTCTTCGTGTGCTTTTGTCTTTGTCATGCATCTCATATCATGTCATCATGTGCATCGCATTTGCATACGTCTTCGTCTCATGCATCCGAGCATTTTCCCCGTTGTCCGTTTTGCATTCCGGCGCTCCTATGTCCTCCGGTGTCCCTTTCTACCTCTTTTCGTGTGCGGGTGCTAAACGTTCTCGGATTGGACCGAGACTTGTCATGCGGCCTTGGCTTACTACCGGTAGACGGCCTGTCAAGTTTCGTGCCATTTGGACTTCATTTGATACTCCGACGGTTAACCAAGGAACCGAAAAGGCCTTGCGTGTGTTGCAGCCCAACACCCCTCCAAAGTGGCCCAAAACTCACCTAAACCTCCTCCATCATCTAGGTCGTTCATCACGATCGCGTGGCCGAAAACCGTGCTCAATTTTCAGCCTCCTAGCTCCCTCTACCTATATATATAGCTCCCCTCCGAAAATTCCGGATCAAATCCACCCCTAACCTAGCCCCCTTCCTCTCTGCGCGTCGGACACGTCCGGTCCGCTTCGGACATCGCCGCCGCCGCCAATTTCCCGCCGCCACATCACGCCGCCGTCTTCTCTCTCCTCCGCGCCTGCCGCGGCCCGACGGGGCCTGTGGCCGGCCCTCCCGGCCTGCGACCGCGCCCGAGCTCCTCGCACCGCCCGTCCTTCCCCGCCGCCGCGCCAAGCTCCGCCACCAGCGCCGCCCCGCCGCCGAAACGCTCCGGCGCCGCCACCGACCATCGCCGCCCGGCTGCCACCTTGCCGCCCCACCGCGGCCACCTCGCCGCCCTAAGCCGGCGACCGCCCCGGTGAGCTCCTCCGGTTCCCCGCGAAGATCCGGCCGCCGTCTTCTTCTTCTTCCCCGTCAAGTCCGGCGACGATTCCGGTGACTCTCCGGCGAGCGCCTTGGTTTACGTGCGATCCCGATCTGGATCTAGATCTAGCGGTTGACTTTTGCCCTAACCCTAATATTTTTTGCATATGTTCATCGCATCATAACTCTGCAACCGTGGCTCCGTTTCGGGCGTGTAGCATATTGAATTGTTCGTCTCGACGAGTACTTCATTTCATCTCATTGCACCATGTTCATTTGATCTCATCATGATGCCATAAATGCTGTTGCAAGAGTGCTAGTTTCTGTTAGTTTCAAACTCTTATCAGTAATTGGATATTTGTCATTTTTGCCATGATTGATGTGTGTCTCCTATGAACTTGAGCCCTACATGAGTTTTGAAGTATGCCATGCCATCTTTACAGGTGTGTATGCCATGTATTTTTTTCATCTCTGTGGTGGCTAGCACAAGCATGCAAAGTAGCTCTCGTAATGTTGCTGATTTCAGGGACTTAGAAATCTTCTAAGTCTTTGTCCTGTCAATATTTTTATGCCATGTATTCATGTTGCTACCGAGTGATCCATGCCTCTTTTGAGCATGATCAGTAAGGATGTTTTGTAGATATTGTTGTGCTCTATCCATCCATGTCTTTGTTTGCAATTATAGAGCACCCTAGCTTGACTCAATCGAGCTCTACTTTTGCTATAAAATGTTCCTGGAAGAATGTTTACGTGTTAAGCATTTTTGCCGAGCTTGTTGTAGTTGATCCATACATGCTTTGATGTTGTTCTTGCCATGTTTAGCTTCTATGCCATGTCTACTTAATGGGTGTATGCTTAGTTTGTCTTGCAATGCCTTGTGGTGAGTGCATCGAGCTCGTAAACATGCCTACTTGATATCTGTTTTGACATGTTCCAGCTTCCTACCAAGTCAGAATCTGTTAACGATAATTGCTATGTTCACATGGTTGCCATTGTATTTTCTGATCCCTTTTGGTTTATGGTCAGTAAGGGACTTTTTTTGTATGCTTTGAGTAGCTTCATGACATGCCTTGTTTCTCCATGATATTTTCCTGTAGCATGTTGATATCTTGCTGTAAACATTGCTTCCTGATGTTAAATTCCTGACTAGTTGTTATTTTCACTAAGTCTGTAACCTGATATCTTTTCCACTTTTTCCATGCTTGTTTGAACCTGCTATTGAGTGAATTAGTCATAGCTCAGTGTTCATCTTTTGTCAAGCATCTGGAGTGGATCCCTGCCATGTATTTTGTTGTCATGTTAGAGTGAAGTAGCTTGTTGTTATTGATGCATTTAGATGGTCTCGTGCTATTAATCGCAGACCGGTGCCATATTTATTTTGCTTGCCATTTTCAAACCGTGCATCCGATTCCGGTGATCTTTATATCAATTTTGACCGAAATCAACTCCTATTTCCAGTGGCACTCTTTGTTTTCCAAGTTGGGCCCAGGTTCAATTTTTCCTTTCCAAAGCATGCATATGCATCGCATTTCGCATCCCACATATCATGACGTGTTTTGCATCATGTTGTTTGTGCATTGCATGTGGTTGATTGTGTCTCCTTTTGCTTGTGTTCTTGCTTTGGGTATAGCCGGGAGACAAATACGTGATCGAGAGCCCGCTGAGTACGTTTACGAGGATCAAGCTAACGTCAACTCGGAGAACTTTGCAGGCAAGATGACCATACCCTCGAAATCACTTCTATCTTTGCTTGCTAGATGCTCTCTCTTTTGCTATGCCTATGCTACGATACCTACCACTTGCTTATCATGCCTCCCATATTTCCATGTCAAACCTCTAACCCACCTTGTCCAAGCAAACTGTTGTTTGGCTAGGTTACCGCTTTGCTCAGCCCCTCTTATAGCGTTGCTAGTTGCAGGTGAAGATTGGAGTTTGTTCCTTGTTGGAACATGTTTATTGTTGGGATATCATTATTATGTCTTGATCTACTTTAATGCATCTATATACTTTGTAAAGGGTGGATGGCTCGGCCTTATGCCTGGTGTTTTGTTCCACTCTTGCCGCCCTAGTTTCTGTCATATCGGTGTTATATTCCTTGATATTGCGTTCCTTACATGGTTGGGTTATAATGGGAACCCCTTGAAAGTTCACCTTGAATAAAACTCCTCCAGCAATGCCCAACATTGGTTTTACCATTTGCCACCTAGCCCTTTTTCCCATGGGTTTCGCAGACTCAAGGGTCATCTTTATTTTAAACCCCCCTGGGCCAGTGCTCCTCTGAGTGTTGGTCCCACTTGTTAGCCGCCGGTGGCACCAGGGGCAACTCTGGGCTGGCCTCCGGAAGTTTGGACAATCTAGTGTGCCCTGAGAATGAGATATGTGCAGCTCCTATCGGGATTTGTCGGCACATTCGAGTGGCGTTGCTCGTTTAGTTTTACCATTGTCGAGATCTCTTGTAACCAGGATTCCGAGTCTGATTAGATTGTCTTGGGAGAAGGAATATCCTTCGTTGACCGTGAGAGCTTGTGATGGGCTAAGTTGGGACTCCCCTGCAGGGATTTGATATTTCGAAAGTCGTGCCCGCGGTTATGGGCAGATGGGAATTTGTTAATGTCCGGTTGTAGATAAACTTAAACTTAACTTAATTAAAATGAATCAACTGAGTGTGTGGCCGTGATGGTCTCTTTTCGGCGGAGTCCGGGAAGAGAACATGGTCTCGAGTTATGCTTGAAAGTAGGTTGTTCTAGGATCACTTCTTGATCATAGTTGCTCAACCGCGCCTTTGCCTTCTCTTCTCGCTCTCATTTGCGTATGTTAGCCACCATATATGCTAGTGCTTGTTGCAGCTCCACCTCATACCTTTTACCCTTCATATAAGCTTAAATATTCTTGATCGCGAGGGTGTGAGATTGTTGTGTCCCCGTGACTCACAGATTCCTTCCAAAACTAGATGCAGGGACCGATGATACCGCTCTAGGTGATTCGACTAAGCTCAAGTGGGAGTTCGATGAGGACTCAGAACGATACTACGTTTCTTTTCTAGACGATCAGTAGTGGTGCCTAGTTGGGGCGATCGGGGACTTTGTCGCATTTGGGGTTGTTCTTTATTTTGGATCCGTAGTCGGACCTTGATTGTATGTGGATGAATGTAATGATATTTATGCATTGTGTGACATGGCGAGTGTAAGCCAACTATGTATATCTTTCCCTTATTCATTACATGGGTTGTGTGAAGATTACCTCACTTGCGACATTGCTTACAATGCGGTTATGCCTCTAAGTCATGCTTCGACACGTGGGAGATATAGCCGTATCTTGGGAGTTACAAGTTGGTAATCAAAGCCTTCCCCGACTTAGGAGCCCCCTGCTTGATCGAATCGTTGGCGTTGTTGAGTCTAGAAAAATGTTTTGAGTAATTTAGGATTTATATATATCGGAGAGTAGGATTATTTTTACTCCTCAGTCCCTTCGTCGCTCTGGTGAGGCATCCTGACGTAGAGTTTTGACTCTTCTCTTCCCAAATTTCACTAAAAAAAATTTTGGATCATGCGGGTGTCTTGGAGTCGTTCCGATGGTTTTGTGACGAGAACATTGTTCTTGGTGCCTCCTGACATTTAGGGGTTGTGGCAGTGTCACAGGGAGTTGAGCTTCGAGGTGTTGTCGTCACAATTTTATCATTGCAATTCTGGAATACCTGATTTTCGCCGACACCAAAAATCTCTTTTATGTAGTTGTTGGTGAGATAACCTCGATGCCACCCAGTACTGAGGCGGGAGTTCGGGAGTATTGCCATAACTCATATAACGGATGCTTTTCGAAGGTTGAGGTAAATGATTTCCGAAGGTTTCTTGGTTATGTGTTGAAGGATGGATACAGCTGGATGTAGGATTTGCTAGCTTTGGGTGAGATATTGTGCTTCCCCAGTATCCCCAACACCTGATTGCATAACCGGAAGGAGTTTCATAGGTGGGAATTAATGTAGCTCTAGCTTTTCTTCCGCGGATATTTGGTTTGTGATTGGGTAATCCTCACCAAGTATTTGTTCTTGTCCGTACCTTGTCGTTTTATTCTTCTACCTCTATCTAAGTGGCTTCTCAATTTATGGAAGTGTGACCATTTCAATTGGAATGCATTCGTTCATTTTGTTCGGATGTTAAGACTATATGTTGCAATTTCGATCCATTTGATGCAGCTTGAATATATGTCTGTCAAGATGCTAACGGATGTCGCCCTCTTCAAGATGGCTCCTCCAACGCGTCAGAATCCTGAACTGCCACCACCACCTCCACCTCCGGAGGCATGGTAAGCTGTGATGGCCGCTACCAATGCCAACATGCAGGTGATCATGCAACTCTTGCAAGAGCGCAACCAAGGGAATCAAGGCCATGGCAACAATCAGAATCAGTTTGCTACACTCAAACAGTTCCTCGCTAACCAGCCAAAGACCTTCAGTACCTGTGTTGAGGCAACATACACTGATGATTGGCTCGTGGATATCTGCAAGCATTTCGAGTGCAGCAACGTCAGGCCTGAGGACTTTGTCAAGTTTGCCTCGTTCCAACTCAAAGACCAAGATGCAGAGTGGTATCAGCAGTACAAAGATTCTAGAGCAGGTCGTGTGATTACCTGCGATGAATTCCATCAAGACTTCAAAGCTAACCACATTCCTGAGAGTGTTGTTGAGAGCAAGCGTGAGGAGTTCCATAATTTGAAGCAAGGCAGCTTGTCTGTTTACCAGTATAACATCATGTTCTAGAAGCTCGCTCGTTTTGGTAAGCAAGACGTCCCCGACGAGAAGAGCATGATTTATCAGTTCAGAGGTGGCCTCAGAGAAGATCTCCAACTAGCTCTCATGCTTTTTGAGCCGCAAAAGTACGATGAGTTCTACAACATGGCACTGAAACAAGAGGCTGCTCAACTCAAGTGCGATGCTTCCAAGAAACGAGTCAGGGATGCAACTCCTTCTTCCTCAACTCAAGTGGTAACTAAGTAGCAAAAGTATTGGTTGCCTCCTCCTCCTCCGTTCTGTCAGCCTTATCAGCAGAAGAGCAAAGGTGGCAGTGGATCTTCCCACCCACCCAACCCAGGCTTTTAGAACAAGACTTCGTCTCATGCTCCAAGATCAAGTGCTCCGTATCACCGTCCGCTTTCAGAGGTCACGTGCAACAAGTGTCAACAGAAGGGTCACTATGCCAACAAATGCTTCAATCAGAGGCGTCTTCCTCCTCCTCGTTCTGTGAGATCTACCAGTACTGTAGTGGTCAAGCATAATCCCGAGTTTGCAAAGGTCAACATGATGAACGCAGCTCAGGCAGAGGACTTGTCAGATGTGATTATGGGTAACCTTCCTGTTAACGATGTTCCAACAAAAGTTCTTTTTGACACTGGTGCATCGCATTGTTTCATCTCGAGACCATTTGCATCTAAGCATGAGTTGGCTTTCCAAGATATGCATAGACTGTTAGCAATTGTCTCACCGGGTAAATGCTTGCACGCAAGCTACGTGGTTTCGGAAGTTTCTATCACGTTGGGCGACTATAAGTTTCTTTCTTCTCAAGTGGTCCTTGGTAACTCGGATATTGATGGTATTCTCGAAATGGATTGGCTTTCTAAGCACAAGGCTCAGCTTGATTGTGCTGCCAGGCAGATTCAATTGACACATTCGTCTGAGGATGTTATCATCTTTGCCGCTCGTGATGATACCATTCGACTGTTTTCTCTCAATGAGAAGGGCGAGTTGGATGCCATCTCTCAGATTCCAGTCATTTGTGAATATCAAGACGTCTTTCCAGAAGAGCTTCCACGAATGCCTCCGCACCGGCCAGTGGAATTCGTCATCGATCTTGAGCCTGGCATGGAACCTGTTTGTAAACGTCCTTACAAGCTTGGACCTGAAGAGTTGAAGGAGCTGAAGAAGCAACTCGATATTCAAGAGCGTATGGGTCTCATCCGACCAAGTTCTTCTCCATGTGGTTGTGGTGTTCTTTTCGTCAAGAAGTAGGATGGAACGGACCGACTTTGTGTCGACTACCGTCCATTGAACAAGAATACCATAAAGAACAAGTACCCACTTCCCAACATCAATGAGCTTTTCGAACAACTCAAAGGTGCTCAAGTATTCTCCAAGCTTAACCTCCGTATGGGCTATCATCAGATTCACATTCGTGAAGAAGATATCCCCAAGACAGCATTCAGAACAAGCGATGGTTCATATGAATACACTGTCATGTCTTTCGGCCTTGTCAATGCACCTCCAACATTCTCTCGCATGATGAACTTCATCTTCAACGCCTACACAAATGACTTCGTCTTGGTCTACCTCGATGACATTTTGGTCTTTTCCAAGAACAAGGAGGATCATGGCAAACACTAGAGATTGGTGCTGGATAAACTCAGAGAACATCAGTTCTATGCGAAGTTTTCAAAGTGCAAGTTTTGGCTCGTTGAGGTTCTCTACATTGGTCATATCATCTCCGCCAAGGGCATAACTGTTAATCCTGAGAAGGTGTCTGCAATTGTGAAGTGGGAACCACCTCAGAATGTGAAGCAACTCCGCAGTTTCCTTGGGCTCGCAAGCTATTGTTGAAGGTTCATTGAGAACTTCTCAAAGATCGCGAAGCCTCTTTCCAACCTCCTCCAGAAGCATGTGAAGTATGTCTGATCGCCTGAATGTGACATCGCTTTCAACACCCTGAAAGAGAAGTTAGTCACTGCTCCAGTTCTGACTCCTCCTCATGAATCCAAACCGTTTGAGGTTTTCTGTGATGCTTCCCTTCAAGGTCTTGGTGTAGTGTTGATGCAAGAGAAGAAAGTTGTGGCCTATACCTCTCGCCAGTTGAAGCCCAATGAAAAGAACTACCCCACTCATGACCTCGAGTTGGCGGCAGTTGTCCATGCTCTTTTAACTTGGAGACATCTCTTATTGGGAAGAAAGTGGACATCTTCACTGATCATAAGAGTCTGAAGTACATATTCACTCAGCCAAACCTCAACCTCAGGCAGACTCGTTGGGTCGAGATGATTCAAGAGTATAATCCGAGTATCGAATATACTCCAGGAAAGGCCAATGTAATTGCTGACGCATTGAGCAGGAAGGCTTACTGCAACAGTCTGATTATCAAGCCCTACCAACCAGAGCTTTGTGAAGCTTTCCGCAAACTTAATCTTCAAGTTGTTCCTCAAGGATTTTTGGCCAACCTCCAAGTCTCTCCTACTTTGGAATATCAGATTCGCGAGGCTCAACTTCTTGATGCTATGGTGAAGAAGGTGAAGATTGGGATTGCCAAGAGTCAACCCAAGTACACTTGCTATCGTCTTGATGACAAGGATACTCTATTCTTCGAGGATCACAATGTTGTGCCTAAGGGTGACCTTCGTAAAGTCATTATGAACGAGGCTCACAATTCACTCCTCTCTATTCACCCTAGAAGTACAAAGATGTACCAGGACCTCAGGCTGTCGTATTGGTGGACTCGAATGAAGCGCGAGATTGCTCAGTTCGTGAATGAATGTCATGTCTGCAGAAGAGTGAAAGCAGAACACCAACGACCATCTGGTCTCCTCCAACCTCTTGCCAATCCAAAATGGAAGTTTGACCATATTGAGATGGACTTTGTGACTGGATTTCCAAAGTCCAAGCGTGGAATGATGCTATCTTCGTTGTCATCGACAAGCTCAGCAAAGTGGCTCATTTTCTTCCTATCAAAGAATCTATCACAACAGCTCAGTTGGCAGAGCTGTATACCTCCAGGATTGTCTCCTTACACGGCATTCTGCAGTTGATATCTTCACATCATGGAAGCATCTTTACCTCTAAGTTCTGGGATTCTTTTCAGAAGGCCATGGGCACCAACATTCGCTTCAGCACAGCTTTTCATCCTCAAACCAGTGGCCAAGTCGAGCGAGTCAATCAAATTCTTGAAGATATGCTCAGGGCATGTGTCATCTCTTTCGGTATGAAGTGGGAAGATTGTCTTCCATATGCCGAGTTCTCCTACAACAACAGCTTTCAAGCGAGTTCGGGCATGGCCCCATTCGAAATTCTCTATGGCAGGAAGTGTCGTACTCCTCTTAACTGGTCCGAGACTGGTGAACGACAACTTCTTGGCAATGACTTCATCACAGAGGCTGAAGAAATGTGCAAAGTCAATCGTGAAAATCTCAAAGCCGTGCCATCGCGCCAGAAGAGTTACTATGATAGCAAGCATCGTGACTTGACTTTCGAGATCGGAGACCATGTCTACCTCCATGTCTCTCCAATGAAAGGTACTCGTCGGTTCGGTATCAAAGGGAAGCTTGCCCCTAGATACGTGGGTCCTTTCAAGATCATTGGCAAAAGAGGCGATCTCGCCTATCAACTTGAACTTCCATCCAACTTTGCAAACTTGCATGACGTTTTTCATGTCTCTCAGCTCCGCAAGTGTTTCAAGACTCCTGACCGCACCGTCAACTTTGAAGAGATTGATCTCTAGGAAGACCTGTCTTATCATGAGCACCTAGTTTCTATCCTTGAAGAAACTGAGCGCAAGACTCGCAACAAGTCTTTCAAATTCCTGAAAGTCAAGTGGTCACATCATTCTGACCATGAAGCCACCTGGGAACGCGAGGACCACCTCCGTTCTGAGTACCCGGAGTTTTTCCAGTCCTAGATCTCGGTACGAGATCCTTTCGTAGTGGTGGAGTGTTGTAACACCCCGTATGTAACCTACCATATTTTTATTCCAACTCTTGCCATTTCCGGCACTAAGTTATGTTATTTCCTCATTGTCGGGTTTTTGTCTTCGTGTGCTTTTGTCTTAGTCATGCATCTCGTATCATGTCATCATGTGCATCGCATTTGCATACCTGTTCATCTCATGCATCCGAGCATTTTCCCCGTTGTCCGTTTTGCATTCTGGCGCTCCTACGTCCTCCGGTGTCCCTTTCTACCTCTTTTCGTGTGCGGGTGTTAAACATTCTCGGATTGGACCGAGACTTGTCGTGCGGCCTTGGTTTACTACCGTAGACCGCCTGTCAAGTTTCGTGCCATTTGGACTTTGTTTGATACTCCAATGGTTAACCGAGGAACCGAAAAGGCCTCGTGTGTGTTGCAGCCCAACACCCCTCCAAAGTGGATCAAAACCCACCTAAACCTCCTCCATCATCTAGGCCGTTCGATCATGATCACGTGGCCGAAAACCATGCTCAATTTGGAGCCTCCTAGCTCCCTCTACTTATATATATAGCCCCCTCCGAAAATTCCGGATCAAATCCACCCCTAACCTAGCCCCCTTCCTCTCCGCGCACCGGACACGTCCGGTCCGCGCCGGACATCGCCGCCGCTGCCAATCGCCCGCCACCACATCACCACCACCGTCTTCTCTCTCCTCCGCGCCCGCCGCGGCCCGCCGGGGCCCGTGACCGACCCTCCTGGCCCGCGACCGCGCCCGAGCGCCCCGCACCGCCCGTCCTTCCCCGCCGCCGCGCCAAGCTCTGCCACCAGCGCCGCCCCACCACCGAAACACTTCGGCGCCTCCACCGGCCATCGCCGCCCGACCGCCACCTCGCCGCCCCATCGCGGCCACCTCGCCGCCCGGCGCCGGCGAGCTCCTCCGGTTCCCCGCGAAGATCCGACTGCCGTCTTCTTCTTCCCCGTCAAGTCCGGCGACGATTCCGGCGACTCTCCGGTGAGCGCCTTGGTTTATGTGCGATCCCGATCTGGATCTAGATCTAGCGGTTGACTTTTGCCCTAACCCTAATATTTTTTGCATATGTTCATCGCATCATAACTCTGCAACCATGGCTCCGTTTCGGACGTGTAGCATATTGAATTGTTTGTCTCAACGAGTACTTCATTTCATCTCATTGCACCATGTTCATTTGAGCTCATCTTGATGCCATAAATGCTGTTGCAAGAGTGCTAGTTTCTGTTAGTTTCAGACTCTTATTAGTAATTGGATATTTGTCATTTTTGCCATGATTGATGTGTGCCTCCTATGAACTTGAGCCCTACATGAGTTTTGAAGTATGCCATGCCATATTTACAGGTGTGTATGCCATGTATTTTTGTGATCTCTATGGTGACTAGAACAAGCATGCAAAGTAGCTCTCGTAATGTTGCTGATTTCAGGGACTTAGAAATCTTCTAAGTCTTTGTCCTGTCAATATTTTTATGCCATGTATTCATGTTGCTACCGAGTGATCCATGCCTCTTTTGAGCATGATCATTAAGGATGTTTTGTAGATATTGTTGTGCTATATCCATCCATGTCTTTGTTTGCAATTATGGAGCACCCTAGCTTGACTCAATCGAGCTCTACTTTTGCTATAAAATGTTCCTAGAAGAATGTTTACGTGTTAAGCATTTTTGCCGAGCTTGTTGTAGTTGATCCATACATGCTTTGATGTTGTTCTTGCCATGTTTAGCTTCTATGCCATGTTTACTTGATGGGTGTATGCTTAGTTTGTCTTGCAATGCCTTGTGGTGAGTGCATCGAGCTCGTAAACATGCCTACTTGATATCTGTTTTGACATGTTCCAGTTTCCTACTAAGTCAGAATCTGTTAACGATAATTGCTATGTTCACATGGTTGCCATTGTATTTTCTGATCCCTTTTGGCTTATGGTCAGTAATGGACTTTTGTTGTATGCTTTGAGTAGCTTCATGCCATGCCTTGTTTCTCCATGATATTTTCCTGTAGCATGTTGATATCTTGCTGTAAACATTGCTTCCTGATGTTAAATTCCTGACTAGTTGTTATTTTCACTAAGTCTGTAACCTGATATCTTTTCCACTTTTGCCATGCTTGTTTGAACCTGCTATTGAGTGAATTAGTCATAGCTCAGTGTTCATCTTTTGTCAAGCATCTGGAGTGGATCCCTGCCATGTATTTGTTGTCATGTTAGAGTAAAGTAGCTTGTTGTTATTGATGCATTTAGATGGTCTCGTGCTATTAATCGCAGACCGGTGCCATATTTATTTTGCTTGCCATTTTCAAACCGTGCATCCAATTCCGGTGATCTTTATATCAATTTTGACCGAAATCAACTCCTATTTCCAGTGGCACTCTTTGTTTTCCAAGTAGGGCCCAGGTTCAATTTTTCCTTTCCAAAGCATGCATATGCATCGCATTTCGCATCCCACATATCATGACGTGTTTTGCATCATGTTGTTTGTGCATTGCACGTGGTTGATTGTGTCTCCTTTTGCTTGTGTTCTTGCTTTGGGTATAGCCGGGAGACAAATACGTGATCGAGAGCCCGCTGAGTACGTTTACGAGGATCAAGCTAACGTCAACTCGGAGAACTTTGCAGGCAAGATGACCATACCCTCGAAATCACTTCTATCTTTGCTTTCTAGATGCTCTCTCATTTGCTATGCCTATGCTACAATACCTACCACTTGCTTATCATGCCTCCCATATTTCCATGTCAAACCTCTAACCCACCTTGTCCTAGCAAACTGTTGTTTGGCTAGGTTACCGCTTTGCTCAGCCCCTCTTATAGCGTTGCTAGTTGCAGGTGAAGATTGGAGTTTGTTCCTTGTTGGAACATGTTTATTGTTGGGATATAATTATTATGTCTTGATCTACTTTAATGCATCTATATACTTGGTAAAGATGACCATACCCTCGAAATCACTTCTATCTTTGCTTGCTAGATGCTCGCTCTTTTGCTATGCCTATGCTACGATACCTACCACTTGATTATCATGCCTCCCATATTGCCATGTCAAACCTCTAACCTACCTTGTCCTAGCATACTGTTGTTTGGCTATGTTACCACTTTGCTCAGCCCCTCTTATAGCGTTGCTAGTTGCAGGTGAAGATTGGAGTTTGTTCCTTGTTGGAACATGTTTATTGTTGGGATATCATTATTATGTCTTGATCTACTTTAATGCATCTATATACTTGGTAAAGGGTGGAAGGCTCGGCCTTATGCCTGGTGTTTTGTTCCACTCTTGCGGCCCTAGTTTCTGTCATACCGGTGTTATGTTCCTTGATTTTGCGTCCCTTACACGGTTGGGTTATAATGGGAACCCCTTGACAGTTCGCCTTGAATAAAACTCCTCCAGCAATGCCCAACATTGGTTTTACCATTTGCCACCTAGCCCTTTTTCCCTTAGGTTTCGCGGACTCAAGGGTCATCTTTATTTTAAACCCCCTCAGGCCAGTGCTCCTCTGAGTGTTGGTCCGACTTGTCAGCCACCGGTGGCTACCAGGGGCTACTCTGGGATGGCCTACCGGATGTTTGGACAATCCAGTGTGCTCTGAGAATGAGATATGTGCAGCTCCTATCGGGATTTGTCGGCACATTCCGGTGGCTTTGCTGGTTTAGTTTTACCATTATTGAGATGTCTTGGAACCGAGATTCCGAGTCTAATCAGATTGTCTTGGGAGAAGGAATATCCTTCGTTGACCGTAAGAGCTTGTGATGGGCTAAGTTGGGACTCCCTGTAGGGATTTCATCTTTCGAAAGCCGTGCCCGCGGTTATGGGCAGATGGGAATTTGTTAATGTCCAGTTGTAGATAACCTTAAACTTAACTTAATTAAAATGAATCAACTGAGTGTGTGGCCGTGATGGTCTCTTTTCGACGGAGTCTGGGAAGAGAACACGGTCTCGAGTTATGCTTGAACGTAGGTTGTTCTACGATCACTTATTGATCATAGTTGCTTGACCACGCCTTTGCCTTCTCTTCTCGCTCTCATTTGCATATGTTAGCCACCATATATGCTAGTGCTTGCTGCAGCTCCACCTCATACGTTTTACCCTTCCTATAAGCTTAAATAGACTTGATCGCGAGGGTGTGAGATTGTTGAGTCCCCGTGACTCACAAATCCCTTCCAAAACCAGATGCTGGGACCGATGATACCACTCCAGGTGATTCGACTGAGCTCAACTGGGAGTTCGATGAGGACTCAGGATGATACTACGTTTCTCTTCCAGACGATCAGTAGTGGTGCCCAGTTGGGGCGATCGGGGACTTTGTCGCATTTGGCGTTGTTCTTTATTTTGGATCCGTAGTCGGACCTTGATTGTATCTGGATGAATGTAATGATATTTATGCATTGTGTGACGTGGCGAGTGTATGCCAACTATGTATCTCTTTCCCTTATTCATTACGTGGGTTATGTGAAGATTACCTCACTTGCGACATTGCTTACAATGCGGTTAGGCCTCTAAGTCGTGCTTCGACACGTGGGAGATATAGCCGCATCATGGGCGTTACATGAATATGTGGTGGTGAATACGGCAGCGACGATGAAGTTGGTGTGGTGGTGGTATATGGCAGCAGCGATGATGATGCGGTGGTGATATATGGCAGCGGCAACGTGACAACCTGTGAACAGAACTCGAAACTCTAAAGGACTAGACGCTAAGACCAGCAACTTGACACGACGATGCAACCGCAAATTCAACAAAGCAAATACAGAAGAGATTATGCAAAGGCTCAGATTGGTTCGGATAGGATGAACTAACCCTAATTTTTTTTTCCTTTTTTGTGGCCTATAGGTATGAAGAAAAGACTCGATCTAAACTATGAAAAACTGTAAAATCTCACTGAGCATCCTGGAAATCTGATACCACTTGATAGAGGCGAAGGTGTCTTGATGTTTCGATGAGATGGTGGCTATCGTTTTCTGTGGGAGTCGACCTTGACGATCCGACTACGAACGTGCGAGACATCGCGCCTTAGCAATCGCTAAACCAACTTCCAAGGGTTATTGACCACGCCGGAGCACGATCAACCTGACCACGAGGGTTGTTTCCTGCGAGCAAATGAAGAACAAGCAAGAAACTGAGATTGCAATCTGGATATTGCGAATATAAGATGAAAGCTTTATTGATCAAGGTGGGGTTCTGTGACGCCTTGGTCTAGTCGTTGAACAGAAACGAAGTACGCGAAGTTGCAGCTATGGCGAACTTTTAATCTAAACAAAACTCAAAGTCTAAACGACGCCCTAAGGGCTGTATATATGGAGGAAGAGGGGGGATATCGTGGTCCTTGGAGGAGGGGTCCGAAAACAACCCTATCTCTTATTTCCCCACACATATGGACTCTAAAAATAGCATATACTCAAGTATTTCGAAAATACATGGGCCTAGCCCAATAATAATGTGACTTAGAAACTAAAATAGCCTCTGGACGAAATTTATGAAGTGGCATATTGTATAGTCCAAGGCTTCATGCACTCCTTATGGTGGCTTCAAAGTCCTGAAATCATCACTTGTAACTCCGTTCTTGATCCCCTTGCGCATGCCATCATCTCCATGCTTGAACTTATTCCAAGGTTCATCTTTCTTGTCCAAGCTAGGCCCTTCATTTGTAAGCAAAACAAATGTATCCAATTTAGGCAGCATCAAATTCTCATGAACATTAGAATCGTTACCAAGAAACGAAAGTACCTGATAATTCAATTGGCGTGCGCGAGCTCTAGTAATTGGTCCAGTATGTATAGCAGTAGGGGCTGTGGGTGTAACAATGGTATTGATGTCCTCATCAGAAGTTGAAAGTGGATCAATGATCACTCCAATGTGGACAAGAAAATAACACAATTGGTACCAATTCTTGTCGGTTTCTCACACCTACACAAATAAGGCTTATGGTGGAGGTCGGTGAGGATAGTGGCACGAAAAGTTTAATGCAAAATGTTAGCAAGAGTCAATAATGTTGAAAGAGATTCACAAATTCGCATGTTTAACAAGTAGACCAATAGCAATATGTGGCACATGGAAACACACACACGGAGAGATAAATGGGGTCGTGCAACCAAGGAATGAGCTCAGAATGTGGAATCCACGGAAAACGCTCGTGTTGCACAACTCAAGAGAGACGCTAGCACGATTGCTCTATAGGCGGATACGACACTTGTGCACAACCTATAAGATGCAAAATGTATGAACTTTCTATCCCAAGTATGCTATGTATATGATATTCCGGTGGTATGATCCAAGATGATCGGATATGACAATGTGGTATGATGCTATGGCACTTGCTTACAAGCTCTTTGTTCACTCTTTTTCTTTGCTTAAAAGCTTTATTCTTTTTTTTGTATGGCCACTTTGTGAAATGCACAAACCAAGGTAGCAATTGGGTATATACGGGAACAAACTTGAGGCACAAGAGATGATATGATGATACCAATATGATATGGTATGTATGCAATATATGGTGTAGATCACTTATGTGCACAAGTAATGTTGCTGGCAATACTCAAATGGCTAGTCTCGATAGGCAAGTGACGCAAAATGGGCTAGGGGTTATCAATGCAATGGCAAGGGAATATACAAAGGAGGTATCCCACGATACCAAGATGATATGGAGGTTACCGTCTGTGTCGATGATGAGTGGCGGTGATCTTGATGGTATACTAAGATGATGGAGACTCGTCCCTAAGTAGCCGAAACACCTTAGGAAATGGAAAAACCGCGAACTCAAAATCTCAAACGTCAAATGGTGGTAGCGGGAATGCGGTGGTGGTTTTATGGAAGCTCAATGGAATTGCGGAAATGCAATGATGGGTTTTGCGAGTAGGCAATGCGGAAGTAGAGGGTAAGGTGGTGTACTACACATGGTGTCGGAGTGGAAAGCACGGTCCCTATGTAGCCAAAACACCTTAGGAGACACAACTCACAACACAAACAAAATCGGGTAAAGTTGGGATGGTGGAAGTGTATGGTGGTCAAGCCTATGCGGTAGTGGTGGTGGTTGATGAAGAAGAAACCGTCCCTAAGTAGCCTAGACACCTTAGGAGACTCAAATCACTCCTGAAGCAACCACTAATGCGATGGGAACAAAATTGGTTAGGTTGCGGAAGTCTGTGGTGGTTATGCGGAGGTTGTGGTGGAATCCCTAGGCAAAGATGCCAAAGTTCCAAATATTTGATGGAGTCAAAACATGTTGGTGGTATTTTTGTGGGAAGGGGGATGTCAAGAGCTTTTCAACGAGCTAAAGAACGCGAAAATCGGACTCCGGATGAATTAGTTCTGGACAAAACGGTGAAACGGGGATGGCTGAGATGTCAGGGGCCGGACATCCGGGTACGGGGCCGGAAATCCGGGACTTGATGTCCAGAACTGTGCAAATTTGGCCCTCCAGGAGCCGGATGTCCGGCTTAGGGCCCGGATGTCTGGCCTGAGGCCCGGATGTCCGGCCCGACGATTTCAGATCTCGTTTGGGGCGGAAATTTTCGAATTGGGGGCGGAAATTGATGATTTCAAGGGCAAAATTTGATGGATTTTGTGGATGAAAGATGGGGAAACTTCGGGATATGCTACATCCACTTGAAACCAAGCAAATCCGTGGATCAAAATCAACAAAACTTCATCAAACCAACAAATCACAAAAAAAATTGGGGCTATTTTTGGTGGGGATTTTCAAAATTGGGGAAGAACACAACAAAATTAGGCTAGAAAACAAGGGGGAGGCTCCGAAATCGTGATCAACGTGGCTCTAATACCAAGATAATGTAGGGTAGAACCCTAATCGCCCGATCTTTCAAAAAAGGAGTGGATCCCGCAAAGAACACGAGCAACACAAGGGGGAAAACGAGGGAAATCGCGATGGGAAACACGAGAGAATCACTCAACCAACAAGAAATAGTAACACATGTGCTAGATCCTCGAGTACAAAGGGGAAGATACACGATCCAAAGTCAACAACGGACGATACACGGTAACCGGTTCTTCTCCGTGAGTAGATCTTGAGTCCACAAGGGGATCTTCCTATGAGGGGTCTTGAATCCAAGGTGGATCTTCTCCGTAGAGGGGTCGCGGTCTCTCTCGTGGAGTAGATCCGGTATGGATGAACGAAGCTCTTTCTCTCAAATGAGCTATCACAACGCTGACCCTAACTAGAAGGAGGTGGGGGAGTATATATAGTCTAAGCCACGAAGGGGTAAGTGGGAAAGAGGGATACATGGGCCCTTGGCCCGTTCACTATGCGCAGACAGGCGCCGGATGTCCAGGCTGGGGGGCGGATGTCCGGGGCTTCGGGACGGGACGGATGTCTAGGGCAAGGGGCCGGATGTCCGGGCTGGCCTGGGTCTTCCAGATGCATTCGGTGATGGAGGGGCCCGATTTCCGGGCGAAGGGGGCCGGATGTCCTGGGCTTCGGGAGGATCCGGATGTCCGGGGTGCTGGCCGGATGTCCGGGCTGCGTTGGGCCTTTGCGGTGCTCTCTGGATGGCCGATGCCAGATTTCCGGGGGTCGGGCCGGATGTCCGGGCTAGTGCCGGATGTCCGTCCGCTGTAGTAGCTGGCCCTTCTTCCTTTCCCTTCCTTCACTTCCGTGCACGCTTGGCCTTGGTCCTTGGGCTCTCCATGGTCTCCTCGGGTGTACCTGAGTATGCACAAGGTCCGCACTTGAAGTAGCATCCATGTCTTACATGCGGAAAAGGAAGATTCGGAAAGGAGCAAGTTCACCTTAGGTCCAAAGGCGTATGCTTGAGTGTACATGGGGATGATCGTAGGATGCTCCACGTTATCCATCTTCGGAGAAGGTTAATTTTGATGCTAAAGAACATGCTGAATTGATTTTAAAAATGCATGAGTTAACTAAGGAAAACATTGAGCGTATGAATGCTAAATATAAACTTGCTGGAGATAAGGGTAGAAAACATGTTGTGTTTGCACCTGGAGATCTTTTTTGGTTACATTTGCATAAGGATAGATTTCCTAATTTGCGCAAATCAAAGCTAATACCACGTGCTGATTGTCCTTTTTAGGTGTTAGAGAAAATAAATGATAATGCATATAAACTTGAGCTGCCTGCTGATTTTGGGGTTAGTTCCACTTTTAACATTGCAGATTTGAAGCCTTATTTGGGTGAGGAAGATGAGATTTCCTCGAGGACTACTTCATTTCAAGAAGGGGAGGATGATGAGGACATCAATACCATTGTTACACCCACAACCCCTGCTGCTATACATACTGGACCAATTATTAGAGCTCGCGCACGCCAATTAAATTATCAGGCACTTTCATTTCTTGATAATGATTCTAATGTTCATGAGAATATCATGCTGCCTAAATTGGATACATTTGTTTTGCTTACAAATGAAGGGTCTGGCACGGATAAGAGGGATGAACACTAGAGCAAGACCAAGCATGGAGATGATGGCATGCGCAAGGGGATCAAGAACGGAGTTACAAGTGATGATTTCAGGACTTTGAAGCCACCATAAGGAGTGCATGAAGCCTTCGACGAAATATACAAGATGCCACTGCATAAATTTCATCCAGAGGCTATTCTAGGTGCCGCGTCACCTTATTATTGGGCCAGGCCCATATATTTTTGAAATACTTAAGTATAGGCTGTTTTTAGAGTCCGTATGTGTGGGGAAACAAGAGTTAGGGTTGATTTCGGACCCCTCCTCCAAGGGCCATGAAATTCCCCCCTCTTCCTCCATATATATAGCCCTTAGGGCGTCATTTAGACTTTGGGTTTTGTTTAGATTAAAAGTTCTCCATAGCTCCAACGTCGCGTACTTCGTTTGTGTCCAACGACCAGACCAAGATGTCACAGAACCCCACCTTTGATCAATAAAGCTTTCCTCTTATATTCGCAATATCTAGATTGCAATCTTAGTTTCTTGCTTGTTCTTTGTTTGCCTGCAGGAAATAGACCTTCATGGTCAGGTTGATCGTGCTCCGGCATGGTCAATAACCTCTCGGAGTTGGTTTAGCGATTGCTAAGGCGCGACGTCCTCGCATGTTCGTAGTCGGATCGTCAAAGTTGACTTCCTCCAAAACGATAGCCACCATCTCATCGAAAGACGGGACACCTTTTCCTCTATCATAGCAGGTGCATTACATAAACCAAAAGGCATACATCTATAAGAAAAAGTACCGAAAGGGCAAGTAAAAGTGGTATTTGCTTGATCTTCAGCTGACACAGGTATTTGAGAGAAGCCAGAGTAACCATCTAGAAAGCAAAAATGTGTATGTTTGGATAATCTTTCTAGCATTTCATCAATCAAAGGGAAAGGGTAATGATCTTTTTTAGTAGCTTTATTTAATTTGCAAAAATCAATTATCATCCTATAACCTGTAATAATTCTTTGTGGAATCAATTCTTCTTTATCATTAGGAACGACAGTAACACCTCCCTTCTTAGGGACACAATGGATAGGACTTACCCACTGACTATCAGCAACGGGATAAATTATACCTGCCTCAAGGAGCTTTAATATTTCCTTTCTTACTACTTCTTTCATCTTAGGATTTAGCCGTCGTTGGTGATCAATAACTGGTTTGGCATCTTTCTCCAAATTTATTTTGTGTTGACATAGAGTGGGACTAATGCCCTTAAGATCATCAAGAGTATATCCAATAGCAGCAAGGTGCTTCTTCAGAGTTTTCAATAATTTATCTTCCTCCTTCTCTAAAAGGTTAGCACTAATAATGATGTAGGGTAGGAACCCTAGGGGCCGATATTTCACGAAAGGAGCGGATCCCGTCCAAGAACACGAAGAACACGAGGGGAAAACGAGGGAAAACACAAGAGGAAACACGAGAGAAATCACTAAACCGACACGAATAAGTCACACATGGGCTAGATCCTCGAGTACATAAGGAAAGATACATGATCCACGAACAACTAGGGACGATACAAGGGTAGCCGGTCTCCTCCGTGAGGAGGTCTTGAGTTCTTCCCTAAAAGGGGTCTTGAATCCGCTTGGGGGATCTTCTCTGGTGGAGGCTCGAATCTCCATAGCGAAGACTACCAAGTGGATGAGCAAAGCTCTCTCACAAACATGAGCCAAACATTTGCTAACCCTAAAAATGAGTGGTAGAAGGTCTATTTATGGCCCAAGGGGCGAAAGGGTAAGTGGGGGGACGAAATGGGTACACGGGCCCCGGCCCAAGTTACGCACACAGGCGGTGGCCGGATGATCCAGAAGTTGGTCCGGATGATCCGGGCTTCGGGGTTCGGATGATCCAGGTCGGCTTCTCGATGATCCGGCTTGGTCGTAGCAGCTGCAGGAGGGCCTGATGTCCGGGACTTGGTCCGGACGTCCGGGCGTTGCCGGATGATCCGAGCCTGGGTTCGGATGACCCATCTCCAAGATGCCGTCTCGGGTGTCGCTGGGCACATTATCTGGTTCGTCCGGGCCGGGGTCCGGATCATCCGGGCTGAGGCCGGATTGTCCGGACGGTGGTCCGGTTCGTCCGGGCTTCTGCTAACTTAGCCCTTTTTCTTCTTCGTCTTCACGTCCATCTTCCTCTTCGGATTCTCCTCGCTCCTTGGCGTCTCCATGGCTAACTCCTTGATACCTGAGTATGTACAATGTCTCTGTTTGAGGTAGTAGCCATGTCACATGGTCATCAAAGTGGAATTGTGAGAGGAGAAATGTCACCTCGGTCTCGAGCGCTCTTGCACGTGATCGAGTCATGGGTCCACTAGGCACTTGATGAGATGATGGTAGGTCCATGGGGATGACCTTGGGATGCTTCGCATCATCTCCCCTCCCTTGGGAAAGATCTGACCTCAGATCAAAATCCTCATCATCATGGTATGGGGAGATATCTTTGACGTTGTAAATGTCGCTCATGGAGTACTTGTCACTTGGGATGTCGATCTTGTATGCGTTGTTGTTGTAGCGGGCAAGCACCTTGAATGGTCCATCGGCTCATGGTAGAAGCTTCGACTTGCGTTCGTTGGGGAAGCGTTCCTTGTGAACGTGTAGCCACAAAAGATCTCCAATGTTGAATATCACGTGATGCTTCTTGACGTTGAGCTTGGTCACGAGTCATTGTACTTGGAGCTCAATGGTGTGCCTTATATCTTCATGCATCTTCTTGAGGTGGTTGACTCGGGCACTCGTGTCCATGTTTAAGCGCTCGTGTAGTGGTAGAGGTAGAATGTCCAATGGGGACAACGGGTTGAAGCCGTAGACAACCACGAAGGGGGACTTGCCGGTAGTCGAATGTCTTGTGCGGTTGTAGGCCTACTCGACGATGGGTAGGCACTCTTCCCACTCCTTGATGTTCTTCTTGATTAGCACGCGAAGAAGGGTGGAGAGCGTACGGTTTGTCACCTCCGTTTGGCCGTCGGTTTGTGTATGATATGTCGTCTAGAATAGTAGCTTGATTCCGAGCTTGGCGCATAAGGTCTTCCAAAAGTAACTGAAGAACTTGACGTCGCGGTCCGAGACGATAGTCTTTGGAACACCATGTAGACGCAATATTTCCCTACAAAAGAGATTAGCAATATGTGAAGCATCGTCTATCTTGTTGCAAGGAATAAAATGTGCCATTTTTGAGAAACGGTCCACAACGACAAATATGGGATCTTTCTCATTTCGAGTCCTAGGCAAACCAAGTACAATGTCCATGTTAATGTCTTCCCATGGTTGGTATGGAATTGGGAGAGGCATATAGAGGCCATCAGATTGAGCTTTGGACTTAGCTTTGCGACATGTAGAACATCGGTTGGTGAAACGATTAACGTCCCGAAACATCTTGGGCAAAAAGTAGTTCTTCGAGAGCGTGGCGAACGTCTTGTCACATCTGAAATGTCCCATTATGCTGCCTCCATGAGATTCCTACAAAAGCAACAAACGAAGAGACAACTCGGGGATGCAAAGTTTGTTAGCTCTCATGAGATAGCCATCTTTTATGTAATAACGTTCCGAAGATGTATTCGACAAACACTTGGCATAAGGAGTAGCAAAAGCTGCATCATGCTCATACAAGTCTTTGATATACTCGAAGCAAATGACATCTAACTAAAGCTGCGTGACAAGCATGCATATGCGGGAAAGAGCATCCTCTATGATGTTTTAGTTACCCTTGATGTACTTGATGACATAAGGAAAAGACTCAATAAATTCACTCCATTTAGCATGACGCTTGTTCAACTTGGTTTGACCCTTAAGATACTTGAGGGTCTCATGATCAGTATGAATGATAAAATCATGGGGACGAAGGTAATGTTCCCATTCACGCAAAACACAGACTAAAGCATATAGCTCTTTGTCATAGATGGGGTAATTGAGTGGCGCTCCGGAAAGTTTCTCACTAAAGTAAGCTATGGGGTGCTTCTCTTGCGTTAACACACCCCCTATGCCATTACCACTAGCATCACAATGAATCTCAAAAGGTTTGTCAAAGTTGGGTAAGGCAAGCACAGGAGCATGAGTAAGCAAGTTCTTAAGCTCATTGAAAGCGGTATGTTGGGATGGTCCCCAAAAAAAGGTGCATTCTTCTTGCTCAAAGCATGCAAAGGCGAAGCAATGGTGCTAAAATCCTTCACAAAGCGATGATCAAAACCCGCAAGGCCAAGGAAACTACGCACTTGATGCAAGTTTGTTGGTTGCGGCCAAGTCTTAATAGCATTGATCTTGGACTCATCAACATGAACACCCTTAGAAGAAACAACAAAACCCAAGAAAACGAGCTTATCAACACCAAAAAGGCATTTCTCCATATTGTCATAGAGGCGCTCTTTTCTAAGAGTTTGCAAAACGGTGCAGACATGGGTGACATGCTCTTTGATAGATTTGGTAAACACAAGAATGTCATCGAAGTAAACCACGAAAAATATACCAATGTAAGGGCGAAAGACATGATTCATAAGGCGCATAAAAGTGCCCGGTGCTTCCGAGAGACCCATAGGCATGTCTAATCGCTCATACAAACCAAACTTGGTTTTGAATGCGGTCTTCCATTCATCACCTTCTTGTATCCGGATTTGATAGTAACCACTCTTAAGATCAATTTTGGAAAATATAGTGGCACAACTAAGTTCATCTAGCATATCATCTACGCGTGGAATGGGATATCTATAGCGAACGGTGATAGCATTGATAGGTCTACAATCGGAGCACATGCGAAAGCTACCGTCACGTTTTGGCACAAGAATGACCGGTACGGCACAGGGGCTCAAACTTTCATGCATATGTCCATGGTCTATGAGATGCTTTACTTGCCTTTGTATTTCTTTGGTTTCTTAGGGGTTGACGCGGTAGGGAGCTTTGTTCAGTAGTGGTGCTCCGGGGATGAGGTCGATGCGGTGCTCAATGCCTCGTAGTGGAGGTAGTCCCGGGGGTAGCTCATCGGGGAAAACATCTTGGAATCCCTGCAATAAAGAAGATAACACCAAGGGTAGATTGTGAGAGGTGTTAGTTTGTGGTGCCTTGTCCTTGCACAATAGAACATAGTGTAGGACACTCAATGGGTTCTCACACACTTCCCTCATCTCACGCTTGGTGGCAAAGAGAACTAAGTTTTTCTTGTCGCTCATCGTGGAGGCGCTCAATTTGGGCTTGTGGCGCTCACTCTCTTTTTGGTATCTCTATCTCTCTCACTATTCTCTCCACGACGGGTGGCTTGCTTGTCGGTGATCACTTGACTTGGGGACATGGGACGTAGCACAAACTCCTTTCCTTTCATCTTGAAGCTATAGTGGTTTGTACGCCCATTATGGACGACTCCTCTATCGAATTGCCATGGCCGTCCAAGGAGAAGATGACAAACGGACATTGGAACGACGTCACACTCCAAGGTGTCTTCATAGGCGCCAATTTTGAGGGAGACTTGTACTCGGTGCTCGACTTGGATGGTGCCGGAGTCACTAAGCCATTGCACTTTGTATGGATGTGGATGCTTCGTCTTGGGCTATTGGAGCTTGGAGCAAAGTTCTTCACTTGCGAGATTATGACAACTTCCTCCATCGATGATGACCTTGACGGATCGTCCATTGATGCCGGCCTTGGTGTGGAATATGTAGCATCTTTGGTCTTCTTCTTTGTGATGTTGGAGGGTCAAGACTTTGGAGACAACAAGTGCGGGACTTGTGTCTTCATCACAAAAGACTTGTTCTTCTTCATTGTTCACTTGGCGGTGCATGGCGACTTGCTCAAGGGCTTCCATTTCGCCTTCACTCATGGAGTCATAAGTGCCCTCGTCGTTGAAGACCATGGTTCGCTTGTTGGTGCACTCATAGGACTTGTGGCCTTGGCCTCCGCAAGTGAAACACTTGACAGAACTCGTCTTGACGGTCTCATCTGTTGGGGTTGATGATGATGAAGCTCTCGTCTTGAAGTTGCTCGTAGTAGAATGTCTTGTATTTGACGAAGCTTTCTTGGAAGTCAATTTGTCGATGTTGGTAGAAGAAGGCTTTGTAGTCGGTGTTGGAGTCGTTGAAGCTTGGTTTTTTGTGAAGCCGTAGGACTTGCACGAGAACTTGGTATACTTGAAATCATCTTGCACTTGGCGTTCCGCTTTGGTAGCTTGGTGCACTAGCTCTATGAGATTTGAGTATGGTTGGAAGTCGGCGATCTTCTTGATGGGATGATTGAGTCCATTCAAGAAGTGTGACATTGTTTGCTTATCATCTTCCGTGATATTGGCTCTTATCATTGCAATATCCATCTCCTTGTAGTATTCTTCAATGCTCTTGGTTCCTTGCTTGAGTTGTTGGAGTTTCTTGAAGAGGTCACGGTTGTAGTAGGTAGGTACGAAGCATGCTCTCATGACATCCTTCATTTGCGCCGAAGTAGTGATGGGTGGTTCACTCTTGCCGCGCGGTGCTCAATGACTTGTTCCCACCAAATGAGCACATAGTCTTGGAACTCAAGGGATGCCATTGCGATCTTCTTTTCTTCTTCATAATTGTGCAAATGGAAGATCTTGTCAACTTTCAATGCCCATGAAAGGTACTCTTCGGGATCGTTGCTTCCGTTGAACTTGGGCATGGTGAACTTGAGCTTTCCGTAGCGTTGCTCTTCATATTGTTGGGGTCAGGGATGGCGACACCCATGTAGTCGATGATTGTTCAACGTGTGGTGCTCTTGGCGCAGAGGGTTGTCAACCTCGTGTTGCACTTGTCGTGGAGGATTCCCATTGTCTTCATGCTCCCGATGAACTTGATGGTCTTGGCGAGCTTGTGGAGAAGCTTCTCGAGCTCGAGGAGGGACTTGACGGTGCACGCGAGCTTGATAAATCCTCTCATAGACTTCTTCGCGAAGTGCTTCGGCATGGTCACGAGCTTGTCAGCCTCGGTCGGCTACGGCTCGACTTGAATCGCGTAGAGCTCGTTGTGCCTCAAGTGCTTGAGCGTCACGGAGTTCTTGTTCTTGACGTTGAGCCTCGGCATCTTTTGCATTTTGGTGTAGACGCGCGTGTTCTTCCTCTTCATGTTGGCGTTGTCGTTTCCGTTCTCGTGCTAGCGCAAAGGCTTCTTGGGTTTGGCATCATCGGTGCTCTTGCGAGTCAGTGTCGCGTAGAGGATTGAGGCTTGCTTGATGCTCATTGCGCGCGGCACGTCGAAGAGTGTTCGATGATGGTGTACTTGAGCCGGAGAGGGTAAAGTCGGAGTGACAACTTGAACGGCTTCTTCTTTAAGTGGAAGAAGAGAGGATGAGCAACAAAGTGCGAATCTCATCCATCCTTGCGTCATTCTCTTGCTTGTGATCGTTGAGCTTGTGGTCGAAGTAGTCCCTTGTACGTTGCTTGGAGAGTCACAAGTCTGTGGCGAGGTTGTCAATGCGGTCACTCATGGCTTGTTGTTCTTGATGAAAAGCACGTTGTGCACCAAAGTGGTGGCTTTTGGTGACGAAGGAGTTCATGTCATCGTCTTGCTCCGTCAAGAGTGGGTTGGTAGAAGTACTTGGCCTATCCATCATTCCAAGTGAGTGGTAGAAAGAAAAGAACGAATACCAAATGTACCTTGACCGAAGTTGAAAGTGGATCGATGATCACTCCAATGTAGGACAACGGAATAGCCCAATTGGTACGAATTCTTGTCAGTTTTTCACAACTACACAAGACAAAGGTTATGGTGGAGTTTGGTTAGGATGGTGGCACAATTTTTGATGTGAATGTAAGCAAGATTCAATAATGTTGGAGAAGATTCACGACTTGTAAATGCAACAAGTAGACCAATAGCAAGATGTGGCACACGGAAACACAACACACGGAAAGATAAATGGGGTCGCGCAACCAAGGGTGAGCCAAAATGTGGAATCCATGAAAATGCTCTTGTTGCCCAACACTAGAGAGACGCTAGCACGATTGCACCATAGGCCGATACGAACTTGTGCACAACCTACTAAGAAAAAATGCAACGACTTCTATCCCAAGTATGATGTTCCGGAGATATGATCCAAGATGATCGAGTATGACAATCTTAATGTTGTATGATGTTATGGTTCTTTCTTATAAGCTCTTTGCTTATCTTTTCTCTTTGCTTAAAAGCTTGTTTGGCTCTTTGATGTGTGAGCTCTTTTCTCATGCGATGCTTCACGGACCAAGATAGCAATTGTGTATGCGATGACAACTTCGTGACACAAGAGATGATTCCAAGATATGCAACACGATGATAGTATGTATGCTATGGGATGTATGATCACTAATGTGCACAAGTCATGTTCTCGGCAATACTCAAATGCTTGTCTTGATGGGTAAGCTACGCAAAAGTAAGGCTATGGGGTTATCAATCCAAATGGAAAAGCGTATGGTGATATCACAATACCAAGATTATACCAATTGGAAATTGATACCACAAGTGTGTAGTCGTTCGCAGTAATCCTTGGCGAACATGAGTGGTGGTGATGTTGATGTCGAACCGTCCCTAGGTAGCCGAAACACAAAAGGAACGATGAGCCATAACTCAAATTCTCAAAACCAAGTGCGACCAAAAGCGTCGGAGTAGGTAGCGGTCAAGTGGTGGTGTGGGTTAGGGAATTGGAAAGGTTTGCGTAGGGGTTTGCGGAAGGTAGGAGGTGGTGGTCAAAGTGGGTATGCGGAGGCGTATGCGGCGGTGGTTAAAAACTGCAGGAAATGCAGTTTGGACAGTGGAAGCCGGATGATCCGGGCCAGGAGCCGGATGATCCGGGTGGGTCCGGATGATCCGGGCGGGTCAACTCGCTCGGGGATGGCTCGGGATGAGCTTGAAAATGGCCACAACTTCGGGGATTTCACGGATTTTGGAGGGATTTCGAGGTGGGGATGGTGGGGGAAAGCTAGATCCACTTGCAACACAACAAACTCATGGATCAAAACCAACAAAACATCATCAAAACTCACAAATCACAAGAAAATTGTTTGGGGCTATTTTTGTGGGTATTTTCGGATTAGGATGAAAAACAACAAAATCAAGCTAGAAAACAAAGAGGGGAGGCTCCGCAATCGTGATGAACCTTGCTCTGATACCAAGATGATGTAGGGTAGGAACCCTAGGGGCCGATCTTTCACGAAAGGAGCGGATCCCGTCCAAGAACACGAAGAACACAAGGGGAAAACGAGGGAAAACACAAGAGGAAACACGAGAGAAATCACTAAACCGACACTAGTAAGTCACACATGGGCTAGATCCTCGAGTACATAAGGAAGATACACGATCCACGGACAACTAGGGACGATACAAGGGTAGCCGGTCATCTCCGTGAGGAGGTCTTGAGTTCTTCCCTAAAAGGGGTCTTGAATCCGCTTGGGGGATCTTCTCCGGTGGAGGCTCGAATCTCCGTAGAGAAGACTACCAAGTGGATGAGCAAAGCTCTCTCACAAACATGAGCCAAACATTTTCTAACACTAAAAATGAGGAGTAGAAGGTCTATTTATGGCCCGAGGGGCGAAAGGGTAAGTGGGGGGGACGAAACGGGTACACGCGCCTCGACCCAAGTTACGCACACAGGCGGTGGCCGGATGATCCGGGAGTTGGTCCGGAATGATTCGTGCTTCGGGGGTCCGGATGATCCGGTTCAACTTCCGGATGATCTGGGAGTTGGTCTGGATGATTCGGGCTTCGGGGGTCCGGATGATCCGGGTCGGCTTCCGGATGATCGGGCTGGGTCATAGCAGCTGCGGGAGTGCCAGATGTCTGGGACATGGTCCGGACATCCGGGCGTGGTCGGATGATCAGGGCCTGGGTCCGGATGACCCATCTCCAGGATGCCATCTCGGGTGTCACTAGGCACATTATCCGGATCATCCGGGCCGGGGTCCGGATCATCCGGGCTGAGGCCGGATCGTTCGGACGGCGGTCCGGATAGTCTGGGCTTCTGCTGACTTATCCCTTTTTCTTATCCGTCTTCACGTCCATCTTCCTCTTCGGATTCTCCTCGCTCCTTGGCGTCTCCATGGCTAACTCCTTGATACCTGAGTACGCATAATGTCTTCGTTTGAGGTAGTAGCCATGTCTCATGGTCATCGAAGTGGAATTGTGAGAGGAGAGATGTCACCTCGGTCTCGAGAGCTCTTGCACGTGATCGAGTCATGGGTCCACTACGCACTTGATGAGATGATGGTAGGTCCATGGGGATGAACTTGGGATGCTCCACATCAAATAATAACATGATATATCTTCTTTTCATCAAGGTAAGCATATTTAAGAGTATCAGGTAAAGGTTTAAGCTCAAACACGGGATCACCCTTGGGTAGAGGAGGATCCCCTAGGATTTCAATAGGCAAGTTGTGTTTCAGAATAGGTCCCTGTTTAAAGAATACTTCATCTATTTCTCTTCTTTCATTCATGAACATATCATTTTCACGGTCTAGCAAATATTGTTCTAAAGTATCAGTGGGAGGTACGGCAATAGAAGCAAGACCATTTCATCTTTACTAGGAAATTCTTAATCACCGGGTTGTCTACGAAATTTAGAAAAATTAAACTCATCAGACATATCCCCTAAACCAACAGAAACAATATCCTTATTGCAGTCTATCTTAGCATTAACAGTATTCAAGAAGGGTCTACCAAATATAATGGGACAAAATCTATCTTGTGGGGAACCAAGAACAAGAAAATCAGCAGGATATTATCCTTCCCACACAAGGCTTCAACATCTCTAACGATCCCAATTGGTGAAATAGTATCTCTATTGGCAAGCTTAATGGTAACATCGATATCTTCTATCTCAGCAGGTGCAATATCATGCATGCATAATTTCTTTGTATAAGGAATGCGGTATTTCACTTGCACTATTACCCATATCACATAAACCATGATAGCAATGATCTCCTATTTTAACAGAATAACAGGCATGCTTACAATAGGTCTATGTTTTTTTTAGTATCAGGTCTAGCAATTCTAGTAGTCTCATCACAGAAGTAAATAACATGCCCATCAATATTATTGGCCAAGAGATCTTTAACCATAGGAATATTAGGTTCAACTTTAACTTGCTCAGGGGGTTTGTGTGTCCTAATATTACTTTTGTTGACTGCAGTTGAAACTTTAGCATGATCCTTTATTCTAATAGGGAAAGGTGGTTTCTCAACATAAATAGTATGAACAACAACATCATTGTAAGTGATAGTCTTTTCTTCAATGGGAGGATTATATTTAAACCACTTCTTCTTAGGGAGATCAACATGAGTAGCAAAGGATTCACAAAAGGAAGCTACTATCTCAGAGTCAAGTCCATATTTAGTGCTAAATTCACGAAATGCATCGGTATCCATAAAAGATTTAACACAATCAAACTTAGGTCTTATACCTGACTCCTTACCTTTGTCGAGGTCCCAATCTTCAGAGTTGCATTTAATTCTCTCCAATAAATCCCATTTGCATTCAATAGTCTTCATCATAAAAGATCTAGTACAAGAAGTATCGAGCATGGAGCGATTACTGAGAGAAAGCCGAGCATAAATTTTTTGAATAATCTTTCTCTTGAGAGCTCATGATTGGGGCATGAATGTAACATTGATTTAAGCCTCCCCCAAGCTTGAGCGATGCTTTCTCCTTTGTGAGGCCAAAAATTATATATATAATTATGATCACAATGAACAAGATGCATATGATAAAACTTCAGGTGAAATTCCAATTTCAATCGCTTGTAGTCCCATGATCCCATATCATCACAGAGCCTATACCATGTCAATGCATCTCCCTTTAAAAATAAAGGGAAGACCTTCTTGTTGATAACATCATTAGGCATACCTGCAAGCTTAGATAATCCACAAACTTCATCCACATAGATTAAGTGTAAATCGGGATGCAATGTTCCATCTCCAGCAAAAGGATTAGCTAGCAGTTTCTCTATCATAACCGAAGGAATTTCAATGTAAACATTTTCAATAGGTTTAGTAGGTTGAGGAGAAACTCTTTGCTCTACTGGTCAGGGTGAAGATACCCCGAACAATCCCCTTAAAGGATTATGTTCCATAGTAACAAGCGACAGTAAATTTCAGCACACTATATAAATTTTTCCTTACCAAATTCCACCTACCAAAGGTGCTTCACTCCCCGGCAACAGCACCAGAAAAGAGTCTTGATGACCCACAAGTATAAGGGATCTATCGTAGTCCTTTCGATAAGTAAGAGTGTCAAACCCAACGAGGAGCTGAAGGAAATGATAAGCAGTTTTCAGTAAGGTATTCTCTGCAAGCACTGAAATTATCGGTAACAGATAGTTTTGTGATAAGGTAATTTGTAGTGAGTAGCAAGTAATGAAAGTAAATAAGGTGCAACAAGATGGACCAATCCTTTTTGTAGCAAAGGACAAGCCTAGACAAACTCTTATATGAAGGAAAGCGCTCCCGAGGACACATGGGAATTATCGTCAAGCTAGTTTTCATCATGCTCAAATGATTCGCGTTCGGTACTTTGATAATCTGATATGTGGGTGGACCGGTGCTTGGGCACTGTACTTACTTGGACAAGCATCCCACTTATGATTAACCCCCATTGCAAGCATCCGCAACTACAACAGAAGTATTATGGTAAACCTAACCATAGCATGAAACATATGGAGCCAAATCAGCCCCTTACGAAGCAATGCATAAACTAGGGTTTAAGCTTCTGTCACTCTATCAACCCATCGTCTACTTATTACTTCCCAATGCCTCCCTCCAGGCCCAAACAATGGTGAAGTGTCATGTAGTCGATGTTCACATGACACCACTAGAGGGATGACAACATACATCTCATCAAAATATCAAACGAATACCAAATTCACATGACTACTAATAGCAAGACTTCTCCATGTCCTCAGGAACAAATGTAACTACTCACAAAGCATATTCATGTTCATAATTAGAGGGGTATTAATATGCATAATGGATCTGAACATATCATCTTCCACCAAGTAAGCCAACTAGCATCAACTACAAGGAGTAATCAACACTACTAGCAACCCATAGGTACCAATCTGAGGTTTGGATACAAAGATTGGATACAAGAGATGAACTAGGGTTTGATATGAGATGGTGCTGGTGAAGATGTTGATGGAGATTGACCCCCTCACGATGAGAGGATCGTTGGTGATGACGATGGTGATGATTTCCCCCTCCCGGAGGGAACTTTCCCCGGCAGAACAACTCCACCGGAGCCCTAGATTGGTTCCGCCAAGGTTCCGCCTCGTGGCGGTGGAGTTTCTTCCCGAAAGCTTGCTTATGATTTTTTCTCGGACAAAAGATCTCATAGAGCAGAAGATGGGCATCGGAGGGCCACCAGGGGGCCCACGAGGTAGGGGGCGCGCCCAGGGGGTACGGCACGCACCCACCCTCGTGGCTGGTGGGTGGCCCCCCTCTGTTACTTCTTGCGCTCATTATTTTTCATATATTCTGAAACATGCTCCTATGAAGTTTCAAGACTTTTAGAGATGTGCAGAATAGGTCTCTAATATTTGCTCCATTTCCAGCCCAGAATTCCAGCTGTCGGCATTCCCCCTCTTCATGTAAACCTTGCAAAATAAGAGAGAATAGGCATAAGTATCGTGACATAATGTGTAATAACAGCCCATAATGCAATAAATATCGATATAAAAGCATGATGCAAAATGGACGTATCAACTCCCCCAAGCTTAGACCTCGCTTGTCCTCAAGCGAAAGCCGATATCGAAAAATATGTCCAGATGTTTAGAGATAGAGGTGTCGATTAAAATAAAATACAGACATGAGGGCATCACGATCATTCTTAGAAAAGCAACATATATATATTTATATATATTGTCATATGATCTCTTATTCTAAAGTAACAATTCAATCACAATTTCAAGTATGAATCATAAACTTCATTGAAAACTAACAAACTATAATCTCAGTCATTGAGGCAATTGCAATTTATCATAACATAGGAAAGAGTCAACATAAGAGCTTTTCAGCAAGTCCACATACTCAACTATCATTTAGTCTTTCACAATTGCTAATACTCACACAATATTTATGGGTATGGAGTTTTAATCGGAGACAGAGAAAGATAGGGGCTTATAGTTTTGCCTCCCAACGTTTTACCTCAAGGGTAATGTCAACAATAATAGCTCATGCAGACTCACATGCAATTAGCTATATGTATCTGGATCTTTCCAACACATTGTGCTTGCCAAAGGATAAAATGTAAAAAGGTAAGGTGAAGATCACCATGAATCTTATGTAAGGTAGTAGATAAAAGTAAAAGATAGGCCCTTCGCAGAGGGAAGCAAAGGTTGTCATGCGCTTTTATGGTTGGATGGACAAAATCTTAATTCAAAAGAACGTGATAGAGGCGAGGGGCCCGATCTTTCGATGAGATGGTGGCTATCATTTTGGTGGTAGTCGACTTTGACGATCCGACTACGAACGTGCGAGGACGTCACGCCTTAGCAATCGCTAAACCAACTCTGAGAGGTTATTGACCATGCCGGACCACGATCAACCTGACCACGAGGCTCTATTTCCTGCAAGCAACGAAGAACAAGCAAGAAATTGAAATTGCAATCTGGATATTGCGAATATAAGAGGAAAGCTTTATTGATGAAGGTGAGGTTCTGTGATGTCTTGGTCTGGTCGTTGGACACAAATGAAGTACGCGAAGTTGCAGCTATTGCAAACTTTTAATCTAAACAAAACCCAAAGTCTAAAAGACGCCCTAAGGGTTGTATACATGGAGGAAGAGGGTTGAATTTCATGGCCCTTGGAGGAGATGTCCGAAACCAACCTAATTCTTGTTTCCCCACACATACAGACTCTAAAAACAGCCTATACTTAAGTATTTCGAAAATACATGGGCCTGGCCCAATAATAAGGTGACGCAGCACCTAGAATAGCCTCTGGACGAAATTTATGAAGTGGCATGATAGAGGCAAAGGTGTCCCGTATTTCGATGAGATGGTGGCTATCATTTTGGAGAAAGTCGACTTTGACGTTCCGACTACGAACGTGCGAGGACGTCGCGCCTTAGCAATCGCTAAACCAACTCCGAGAGGTTATTGACCACGCCGGAGCACGATCAACCTGACAACGAAGGTCTGTTTCCTGCAGGCAAACGAAGAACAAGCAAGAAACTGAGATTGCAATATGGATATTGCGAATATAAGATGAAAGCTTTATTGATCAAGGTGGGGTTCTGTGACGTCTTGGTCTGGTCGTTGGACAAAAACGAAGTACGCGAAGTTGCAGCTATGGCGAACTTTTAATCTAAACAAAACCCCCAAAGTCTAAACGATGCCCTAAGGGCTGTATATATGGAGAAGAGAGGGGGAATTTCGTGGCGCTTGGAGGAGGGGTCCAAAACCAACCCTAACTCTTGTTTCCCCACACATACGGACTCTAAAAAAAGCCTATACTTAAGTATTTCAAAAATACATGGGCCTGGCCCAATAATAAGGTGATGCAACACCTAGAATAGCCTCTGGACGAAATTTATGAAGTGACATCTTGTATATTTCGTCCAAGGCTTCATGCAGTCCTTATGGTGGCTTCAAAGTCCTGAAATCAACACTTGTAACTCCGTTCTTGATCCCCTTGCGCATGCCATCATCTCCATGCTTGAACTTGCTCCAAGGTTAATATTTCTTGTCCAAGCTAGGCCCTTCATTTGTAAAAAAAACAAATGTATCCCATTTAGGCAACATCATATTCTCATGAGCATTAGAACCGTTACCAAGAAACGAAAGTACCTGATAATTCAATTGGCGTGCACGAGCTCTAGTAATTGGTCCAGTATGTATAGCAGTAGGGGCTGTGGGTGTAACAATGGTATTGATGTCCTCATCATCCTCCCCTTCTTGAAATGAGGTTGTCCTCGAAGAAAGCTCATCTTCCTCACCCAAATAAGGCTTCAAATATGCAATGTTAAAAGTGGGACTAACCCCAAAATCTGCAGGTAGCTCAAGTTTATATGCATTATCATTTATTTTCTCTAACACCTTAAAAGGACCATCAGCACGTGGCATTAGCTTTGATTTGCGCAAATTAGGAAATCTATCCTCGCGCAAATGTAACCAAACAAGATCTCCAGGTGCAAACACAACATGTTTTCTACCCTTATCTCCAGCAAGTTTGTATTTAGCATTCATACGCTCAATGTTTTCCTTAGTTAACTCATGCATTTTTAAAATCAATTCAGCATGTTCTTTAGCATCAAAATTAACCTTCTCCGAAGATGCAAGAGGCAACAAATCAATAGGTGCACGAGGTAGGAAACCATACACAATTTCAAAAGGGCACATCTTAGTAGTGGAATGCAATGAACGATTATAAGCAAATTAAATATGAGGCAAGCATTCTTCCCACATTTTCTTATTATTCCTCAAAACATCCCTAAGCATAGTAGACAATGTTCTATTGACTACTTCAGTTTGTCCATCAGTTTGGGGGTGAGATGTAGTACTAAAAAGCAGTTTAGTCCCCAACTTAGCCCATAAACATCTCCAAAAGTCTCTAAGAAATTTAGTATCACGATCTGAAACAATAGTATTTGGCACACCATGCAAGCGAATAATTTCACGAAAGAACAAATCAGCAACATTAAAAGCATCATCGCTTTTATGACATGGTATAAAGTGTGCCATTTTCAAGAACCTATCCACGACAACAAATATGCTATCCCTCCCCTTCTTTGTTCGAGGTAAACCTAAAACAAAGTTGATAGATATATATTCCCAAGGAACACTAGGTACAGGCAAAGGCATATATAAACCATAAGGATTGAGTCGTGACTTAGCTTTTTGACATGTAGTGCAGCGAGCAACAAAACGCTCAACATCCCGTCTCATCTTTGGTCAAAAGAAATGTGTAGCAAGTATATCCTCCATCTTCTTGACGCCAAAGTGTCCCATTAATCCTCCTCCATGCGCCTCCTGCAACAACAAAAGACGAACGGAGCTAGCTGGAATGCATCGCTTGTTAGCACGAAACACAAATCCATCATTAAGAACGAACTTCTTCCAAGTTCTCCCTTCCTTTGAATTCTGCAATACATCTTTAAATTCATCATCATGCATATATTGATCTTTGATGGTCTCCAAACCAAGTATAACAACGAGACAAAGCATCAGCAATAACATTTTCTTCACCCTTCTTGTGTCTAATGACATAAGGGAAAGTCTCAATGAATTCAAACCATTTAGCGTGTCTACGGTTCAGTTTTGCTTGACTTTTAATGTGTTTCAAAGATTCATGATCATAATGTATAACAAAATCCTTGGGCCATAAATAATGTTGCCATGTTTCTGAGGTCCGAACAAGAGCATATAATTCTTTATCATAAGTAGAATAGTCCAGACTAGGCCCACTCAATTTATCAGAAAAGTATGCAATAGGTTTACCATCTTGTAATAACACACCTCATAATCCAATTCCACTAGCATCACATTCCAGCTCAAAAGTCCTATTAAAATCAGGAAGTTGGAGTAAAGGAGCATGTGCCATCTTATCTTTCAATACCGTGAAGGCTTCTTCCTGTGCGGTACCCCAAAAAAAAGGCACATCCTTCTTTGTAAGCTCATTGAGAGGTGCAACAATGGTGCTGAAATCTCTCACAAAACGCCTATAGAAACCAACGAGGCCAAGGAAACTCCTCACTTGTGTGACCGTTTTGGGCTGCGGCCAACTCTCAATAGCTTCAATATTGGCTTTATCAACTGCAATTCCCTGTGGAGTAACAACATAGCCAAGAAAAGATACTCGGTCGGTGCAAAAGGTGCACTTTCCAAGGTTACCAAACAAACGTGCATCACATAGAGCAATAAAAACAGCACGTAAATGTTCCAAATGTTCCTGCAAAGATTTACTATAAATCAGTATATCATCAAAATAGACAACCACAAATCGTCCAATGAAAGCACGTAAAACTTCGTTCATTAACCTCATGAAAGTACTAGGTGCATTAGTTAACCCAAAAGGCATGACTAACCACTCATATAATCCGAACTTAGTTTTAAATGATGTTTTCCATTCATCTCCCAATTTCATACGAATTTGATGGTATCCACTACGCAAATCAACTTTGGAGAATATTGTAGAGCCACTCAATTCATCAAGCATGTCGTCTAGCCTAGGAATAGGATGACGACAACGAATAGTAATATTATTAAAGCCTCTACAATCAACACACACACGCGACATACCATCCTTTTTCGGCACTAAAATGATAGGAACAACACAAGGAGTAAGGGATTCATGTATATAACCTTTGTCGAGCAGCTCCTGTACTCGACGCATAATCTCCTTCGTCTCCTCTGGATTGGTACAGTATGGCGCACGGTTGGGTAATGATGCACCGGGAATTAAGTAAATTTGATGCTCAATCCCTCGAATAGGTGGTAATCCCGGTGGCACGTCTTGTGGAAAGACGTCAGCGAACTCCTGCAAAATGTTAGTGACAGCAGGAGGCAAAGAGGAAGGCACGTTCTTGAATGAAAATAATGCCTCTTTGCACACAAAAGTATAGCAAACAAATTTGCTAAAATCTAGATCATCAATATCAGATTTGGTGGCAAGTAAACGTGCACTTTTCAATTTAATTTCAGAAGCTACACTAGATGGTTTATTATTAGGCTTCATTTGTTGCTCAAAGTCTTTTGCCACAATCTGATTTTCACTCTTATGTTTCTCCTGTTTTGCTTTATTAGCTCTATTAATATCATCTTTCAAAATGGAATCAGGAGTCATAGGAAGCAAAGTCATATTTTTATCCTCATGAACAAGAGTATACTGATTGTTTCTACCATGGTGTACAGATTTTTATCAAATTGCCATGGTCTACCAAGTAATAAGGAACATGCTTGCATAGGTACCACATCACAATCAACATAATCAGCATATGTAGAGATACTAAAATGCACCCGAACAGTACGTGTTACCTTAACCATGCCGCTGTTGTTGAAACATTGGATGTGGTAAGGATGTGGATGTGGTCTTGTGGTGAGAGATAGCTTCTCCACCATCTCCATGCTAGCCAAGTTGTTGCAGCTCCCTCCATCTATGATGACGCAAACAGAACGTTCCTTCACAACTCCCTTTGTATGGAACAAATTATGCCTATGATTTTGCTCAGCTTGTGTGATCTGCACACTCAAAACATGTTGAGCAACTAAACATTCATACCTGTCAGCATCTTCAGGAGCCATGTATTGCGTCTCATGATCAGAATCATCTCCACCGTGTTCTTCACGTGTAATAAGAGCCAAAGTCTCCTCATCATAGTCACTAGCGGACTCATACCCACCATCCTCAGTAGCAATCATCACACGCTGAGATTTGCATTCTCTCGCAAAATGTCCTCTTCCCTTACAACGATGACAAATAATATCACTTGTGTGCCCTGTTGATGCCATGGAAGAAGAAGAACTCTGCGCAGGCCCGGGAGGTGTGCTCTTGGCAGATAGTGGTGGTTGTGCCAGCTTTCTTGTATCACGGCTGGAGGTGGCACCTGATGTAGGTGCTGGTGTAGTGGAAGTAGAGGATACACGTGGTGTCCATGATGAAGATCGACCTGCAGAAAAGTTAGTTCGCACCAATGCCTGTCGATCCTGCACTTCACGTTCAGCTTTACAAGCAAGATGGAATAAACGAGTCATATTAGTATACTCCTTATACTCTAGAATGGTCTGAATCTCTCTATTTAATCCACCCGTAAAACGTGCAAGCATAGCTTCATTCTCTCAACAATACCACATCTAATCATGCCAGTTTGTAATTCCTGATAATATTCTTCTATAGAATTTTTTCCTTGTCTAAAACGCTGCAATTTTTGAAGTAATTCACGTTGATAATATGGTGGAACCCAACGAGTACGCATAGCAGTTTTCAAAGCATCCCAAGTAGCTAGAATAGGATATAATCTACAATGCTCAGACCACCAAACACATGCAAAACTAGTGAATGCACAAACAGCAGCAGGAACACGTCTCTCCTCGGGATATTGTAAACATGTAAATCGTTGTTCAGTTTCTAACTCCCAAGTAAGATATATATCAGGAACATATCTACCCTCAAATGGTGGAATATTCAATTTCAGTTTAGGGAGATGGTCATGATTTCGTACCTGAGGGTGAGCCCTACCATTGCCATTATTTGCATGTGGACGACCTGGTGGTTGCGGTGCTGGTGCTTGCACGTAGTTCTGATTTTGATCAACCTCATCCTCATAATCTCCCGCAAAATCATACTCCTCCACATCAGCACCAGGAGCCACAGAAGTATCAACAGCAGCACCAATAGTTTGGCCAGGTGCAAGAGGGAGATGACTCGCTCGGTGGAGGGCTGTTTCGCGACGTGGAGGTAGTCGTCGTTGTTGTTGTTGAGGTGCGTTAGGTGCAGCCGGTGGTGGTGGTAGAAGACGCGCGAGAAATTCATTAAACCTATTATCGAGCTTTTTTTCGAACATCTTCTCCATGCCATCTATCTTCTCCATGGCCTCTTCAAATCTGTTTAGCACATCTTGCACCTGTCCACTCATCATTTGCTGAAATTTATCGTGCAACTCCTTATTCGTCATGTTCTCCCAGTCAGTCTCGTCGGCTTGTGATCCTGCCATGGTTAGCAGCAATAGAAACACACAGGAATATGATCCTACAGACTACTAACAAGAGGTGGTGGTGGTGTCACAAATCCGTCAAGCAAATCTCAAATTCTTACCAGTTCTTAACCAGTAGCAGGCGGTGATCGGCAACCGTCGTAGTCAAAACTCTCAAAGCTTGGATAGAGCGATTACCAGGTAGAGTCAAAAGGGTCAGATTATGATATGGTAGCAAAAAGGGTCAGATTATGATGTGGAGCTGGGAAGGCTTATGATATGGTAGCAAAAAGGGTCAGATTACAAGGGAGGAGCATGCTCTGAATTTTTTTTCTTTTTTTTCACTTTTTTTTGCACTTTTTTCCTCTTTTTTTTGCTCTGCAACAAATTTTTTCAAAAAAGTCTACAAATGATCCAAAAACTGCCTAGCTAGATTTTTTCGAAAAAGTCTACTAATGGTCTGATTTTTTTTTGAGTTTGGAACTATTTTTCTTCTGCGGGTAGCACGAAAGTTAGGGAGTCCTACGCTATCACGACTCGGAGTATCGCGTGATCTGGAAATCCAAAACAGAGTAACAAAATACTGGACTCGGACTGGTGGCAGAGATGAATCTGGTGGAACTCGGACTGGTGGTGGCGATGAATCTGGTGGAACTCAGACTGGTGGTGGATATATGTTGCAGGTGGACTCGGATTGCCATGATGGCGGTGGATATGTGGTATATGGCAGCGGTGATGATGATGGTGGTATATGGCAGCGGTGATGACGATGGTGGTATATGGCAGCGGTGAAAATGATGGTGGTATATCGCAGCGGTGATGATGATGATGCGGCGGCGGCGTGACTACTTGTGAACAGAACTCGAAACTCTAAAGGACTAGACACTAAGACCAGCAACTAGACACGATGATGCAACCGCAAACTCAACAATGCAAAACCCTAAAAAGATTATGCAATGGATCAGATTGGTTTGGATATGATGAACTAACCCTAATTTTTTGTGGCTTTTTCGTGGACTGTAGGTATGAAGAACATACTCGATCTAAACTACGAAAAACTCTAAAAATCAGATGGTGGCTACCGTTTTGGAGGAAGTTGACTTTGATGATCGGAGTACGAACATGCGAGGACGTCGCGCCATAGCAATCGCTAAACCAACTCTGAGAGCTTATTGACCACGCCGGAGCACGATCAACCAGACCACGAAGGTCTGTTTCCTGCAGGCAAACGAAGAACAAGCAAGAAACTGAGATTGCAATATTGATATTGCGAATATAAGATGAAAGCTTTATTGATCAAGGTGGGGTTCTGTGACGTCTTGGTCTTGTCGTTGGACACAAACGAAGTACGCGAAGTTGCAGCTATGGCGAACTTTTAATCTAAACAAAACCCCCACAGTCTAAACGATGCCCTAAGGGCTGTATATATGGAGGAGAGAGGGGGAATTTCGTGGCCCTTGGAGGAGGGGTCCGAAACCAACCCTAACTCTCGTTTCCACACACATACGGACTCTAAACACATCCTATACTTAAGTATTTCGAAAAATACATGGGCCTAGCCCAATAATAAGATGACGCAGCACCTAGAATAGCCTCTGGATGAAATTTATGAAGTGACATCTTGTATATTTCGTCCAAGGCTTCATGCACTCCATATGGTGGCTTTAAAGTCCTGAAATCATCACTTGTAACTCCGTTCTTGATCCCCTTGCGCATGCCATCATCTCCATGCTTGAACTTACTCCAAGGTTAATCTTTCTTGTCCAAGCTAGGCCCTTCATTTGTAAGCAAAACAAATGTATCCAATTTAGGCAGCATCATATTCTCATCAGCATTAGAATCGTTACCAAGAAACGAAAGTACCTGATTATTCAATTGGCGTGCGCGAGCTCTAGTAATTGGTCCAGTATGTATAGCAGCAGGGGCTGTGGGTGTAACAATGGTATTGATGTCCTCATCATGGCATCTTGTATATTTCGTCCAAAGCTTCATGCACTCCTTATGGTGGCTTCAAAGTCCTAAAATCATCACTTGTAACTCCGTTCTAGATCCCCTTGCGCATGCCATCATCTTCATGCTTGGTCTTGCTCCAGTGTTCATCCCTCTTATCCATGCCAGGCCCTTCATTTGTAAGCAAAACAAATGTATCCAATTTAGGCAGCATCATTGATGTAGGGTAGAACCCTAGTGGCCTGATCTTTCACGATAGGAGTGGAATCCCACGAAGAAGACGAGGTGGAAAAATAGGGAAAACACAAGGGGAACACAAGAGAAACACTAGACCAACAAGAATAAGTCACACATGTGGTACATCCTCAAATACATAAGAGAAGATACATGATCCAAAATCAACTAGGGACGATACATAGGTAGCCGTTCTTCTCCGTGAG
>NC_041382.1:319709918-319726142 GCF_002162155.2 Triticum dicoccoides | reverse complement strand
CGGTCCCTCGCACGGAGGATATCCGATATGGATAAGCGTAGCTCTATCTCTCAAATGAGCTAAACCAACGCTAACCCTAACTAGGAGGAGGTGGGGGAGTATATATAGTGCTAGCCCATGAAGGGGTAAGTGAGAGGGGAGATACATGGGCCCTTGGCCCGAGTCTTTGCACGCACACAGGCCAGAAGTTCTGGGTGGGGCCGGAAGTTCCAGGCTCCGAAAGTTCCGGGCAGGTTCCGGGCTATCCAGAGAGTTGGCGCGCTCGTGGCTGGTCTGGACTCCCGGGCCGGAGGTTCCGGGAAGGTCGGAAGGTCCGGGGGCCGGATGTTCCGGGCAGAGGCCGGAAGTTCCGGGATTTCCAGAAGCTTGTCCTTGCTTCTTCTTCCTTCTCCTCTTCCATGCTTTGCCTTGGTCCTTGGATCCTCCATGGTCGTCTCGGTTGTACCTGAGTATATGCAAGGTCCATGCATGAGGTAGTAGCCATGTCTCATATGTGGAAAGTGACGGTTCGAAGAGGAGTGAGTTGACCTTGTGTCCAATGGCGTATGGTCAAGGTCTCATCGTATGTCCTCTTGGGGCTTGGGGAGTAGTCGAAGTGTACATGGGGATGATCGTAGGATGCTCCCTTGGGAAAGATCCGACATCGGATCAAAAACCTCATCACCATGGAAACGGTTGTCATGGACGGACTTGTAGTTGGATGGAGTGGAAGACGTTGCACAATCCAAGTACTCCAAGGTGTCGCCGGAGTGGTATACATGCAAAAAGAGCAAACACAAACGACACTCAGAAATACAATGGTTAGAGCACACAAAGTGTCCATCATGTAAGAATGAGTCTGTGCAACAAGATTGAGCATAACAAGGTGCATGAAGCTTATCCAAAAGAGATGGAAAGGTATGCAAAGCATTCATGGGAGCGAAAACATTCATTATGCACACAATTGTGTTGTGAAAATGATAAATGCAACCACGGTGCAAAATGATGTCGTAGAGAGATGGTGTATCAAAAGCATGAACATGGTAATTGGTGCTCAATGTGACTATGTGATCATGCAGTTGATGGTGGGCAATATGATCATGATGTATGAATATGCCATCAAGAAAGATCACAACAAATTTGCTAAGGAAATGCACAAGCTCATATATCATGGATGACATGGAAATAGATGCAACAAGGCAATCATAATGTGAGTCAATCCATGCATAAGATGCAAATTTGTTATGGGTGGTGTTGTACCATAGCTCAATGTTGTGGTAGAAGTGGTGGTCCGATGGTGGATCCACTAAGTCCGAGCACTCCTCAACTTGAAGGTCCATGGAGCCAATCTCCAATGTCGCTCCTCCGTTCGCGAGATGTATCATGTGGACAACAAGAAGGAGACAACAATGAAAGAGTGACCCATCCACTATGCATATTTGAGGATGGCTCAAAGGGAAGGAGTTCACCTTTAGGAGATTCTCGCAATTGTTGGTGTTGCACATCGTGTATGCCTTCACATGACCAAATTGTCTCATGACGGTATCGCCTTGTGAATCCTTCAAAATGAAAGAACATGACAAACACTCGAAAAGACAAATGAGGTTAGCGGAGATGCAAAACCTATCATTCGTGTGGTAAAATACCCAACAAGTGGATGCATCATGTGTAACGCCCTCGATGCGGACATATTTCCCACGTGTCGAAGCACGACTTAGAGGCTTCACATGGAAAGCAATGTAATACATCAGGGAAAGAGATACATAGTTGGCATACAATCTTCACACAACCCATGTAATACATAAGGGAAAGAGATACATAGTTGGCTTACAATCGCCACTTCACACAATTACATGAATAAAGCATTACATCATCCAGATACAATCCAGGTCCAACTACAGAACCAAAATAAAAGAAGACTACCCCAATGCTACACAGATCCCGAATCGACCCCAACTGGGCTCCACTACTGATCAACTAGAACGAAACAACACAAAGGACAAGATCTTCATCGAGCTCCTCCTTGAGCTTGGTTGCGTCATCTACACGGTACAAAGGCACCTGCAACTGGTTTGGAAGTATCTGTGAGTCACGGGGACTCAGCAATCTCACACCCACGTGATCAAGACTATTTAAGCTTATGGGTAAGGTAAAGGTATGAGGTGGAGCTGCAGCAAGCAACTAGCTTATATGGTGGCTAACCTATTCGCAAAAGAGAGCGAGAAGAGCAGACAAAAGCACGGTCGAACAACTATCATCAAAAAGTGATCCTAGAACAACCTACGTCAAGCATTACTCCAACACCGTGTTCACTTGCCGAACCCCGCCGAGAAGAGACCATCACGGTTACACATGCGGTTGATGTATTTTAATTAAGGTCAACTTCGGGTTTTCTACAACCGGACATTAACAAATTCCCATCTGCCCATAACTGCGGGCACGGCTTTTGAAAGTTCATAACCCTGCAGGGGTGTCCCAACTTAGCCCATCACAAGCTCTCACGGTCAACGAAGGATATTCCTTCTAGCGGGAAGACCCGATCAGACTCAGAATCCCGGTTACAAGACATTTCGACAATGGTAAAACAAGACCAGCAAAGCCACCCGAATGTTCTGGCAAATCCCGATAGGAGCTGCACATATCTCTTTCTCAGGGGACACCGGATTTTCCAAGGTTCCGGTAGGCCAGCCCAGAGTTGCCCCTGATGGCCACCGGCAGCTGACAGGTTGGACCAACACTCAGAGAAGCACTGGCCCGGGGGGTAAATAAAGATGACCCTTGAGTCGGCCGACTCAAGGGAAAGAAAAAGGCTAGGTGGCAAATGGTAAAACCAATGTTGGGCCTTGCTGGAGGAGTTTTATTCAAGGCAAACTTTCAAGGGGTTCCCATTATAACCCAACCGCGCAAGGAACGCAAAATCCGGGAACATAACACCGATATGACGGAAATTAGGGCGGCAAGAGTGGAACAAAACACCAGACATAGGGCCGATCCTTCCACCCTTTACCAAGTATATAGATGCATTAATTAGATAAGAGATATTGTGATATCCCAACAAAATATCCATGTTCCAAACATGGAACAATCTCCAATCTTCACCTGCAACTAACAACGTTATAATAGGGGCTGAGTAAAGCGGTAACATAGCCAAACAACGGTTTGCTAGGACAAGGTGGGATAGAGGCTTGGTTCAACAATATGGGAGGGATGATAAGAAAGTGGTAGGTATCATAGCATAGGCATAGCAAAAGAGCGAGCAACTAGCAAGCAAAGATAGAAGTGATTTCGAGGGTACGGTCATCTTGCCTGAGATCCCGCAAGGAAGAAGAACGAGTCCACGAAGAAGACACCCGGACGTAGACAAACGGGTCCTCACAAACGCGACATTATCAGAACCAACCGGAAGAAGCAACACCGGAAAGAAGCACACAACATAGTAAACAAACCACACACGAACATGGTATGATATGCGGGATGCAGTATGCGATGCATATGCATGATTTGCAATGGAATGATTGAACCTGGCCTCAACTTGGAAATCCAAGAGTGCCACTGGAAAGAGGAGATGATTTCGGTTGAAATCGATATGAAGATCACAGGAATCGGATGCACGGTTTGGAAATGGCAAGCAAAACAAATATGGCACCGGTCTGCGATAATCAGCAATTAGCCATCTAAATGCAACAAGTTAACTATGCTACAGCACTCAAACATGGCAACAAAATACATGGCAGGGATCCACTCATGATACTTGACAAAAGATGAACACTAAGCTACGGCTAATTCACTCATTAACAGGTTCAAAGAAGCATGGCAAAAGAGCAAATGATAACAGGTTTCAGACTTGGTGAAAATTAACACAAGTCTGGAATTTATGATCAGGAAGCACACTTTAGAGCATGAAAACTACATGCTTCAGGAACATATCATGGCAAAGAAAGTCATGGCATGAAGCTACTCAAAGCACTTAACAAAAGTCCCTTAGTGACCTTGATCCAAAAGGGATCAGAAAATGCAATTGCAAGCATGTGAACATAGCAAAAGGATAAACAGATTCAGACTTGGTGAAAAAATGGAGCATGGCAAAACAGTTAACGAGTAGGCATGTTTACGAGCTCGATGCACTCACTACAGAGCATGGCATGACAAACTAAGCATACACCCGTTAAGAAGACATGGCATAGAAGCTAGACATGGAAAGAACAACGTCATAGCATGCACGGATCAATAGAAACAACCTCAGCAAAATCGCTAATCATGTCAACGATCTGCAAGGAACATTTTATAGCAAAAGTAGAGCTCGATTGACTCAAGCTAGGCTGCTCCATAAATGCAAAAAAAGTCATGGATGGATAGAGCACCACAATGTTAACAAAACATCCTTACTTATCATCCTCAAAAGAGGCACGGATCACTAGGAAACAACATGAACATATGGCATAATAACAAAAACAGGACAAGGACTTAGTGAAATTCTAAGTCCCTGAAATCAGCGTTACCGATTACGCTACTTTGCAAACTTGTGCTAGTCACCACAAATATCACAAAAATACATGGCAAGCACCTCTGTAAAGATGGCATGGCATATAACAAAACATATGTAGAGCTCAGGATCATAGCATGAACACATTAAACATGGCAAAAATGACAAAATGCCATTTGCTGAAACAGATCGGACAACGAATGAATTGATATGATAACCAAAGACCAGAACTCTTGAACGAATCACCGTAAGAATTGAAAATGAACAAAGTAAAGGGATGAATCACCGGGTAAGAATTGTGAAAAGAACGAAGATACTTGAGACAATCTAAATACATGAGAAACAAAGGGATGGCGACTGATTAGAGATCGCTTGAAAGATACACCGGTAAGATTGGAGGATGATGACTAAAAGCTGAGAATGAATAAACCTGAAATGATGGACTCTAGATGGGTGAAAGGAATTTTCACAATCAAACAGTTATGAGGCAATGGCGGCAAGCTAGCATCATGAATCTTGAAGAGAATGGAGCAAGATTGAGAAAAAAACATCTTCTTCGGTCTTCAAATATAGAGAATGACGACTAGAAACACCACCAAGAATTGTTGAGATACTCCGGAATGAAGAAGAATGGAAAAGTTGAACCAATGATGAAAAGAATTTGGAAGATCTTGGAGAAAGACATTTGACTGATGATAAATCATTCTTACGTCAAACTTCAAAAAGAAATTTGAGGATAGATCTGGGAAAATAAGAAGAGTCAGGTAAGATCCTGGGAAAAGACCTATGGGTTAGGGCCCACTCAATGGATACACCGTAGAACAATTGCTTGAAAAGAGAGATTGCATCGGTTGAATTAAATGGCTTGAAAGAGATAATAACCTCGAAATAGGTTGAACGAATGTAGAGTGGAAACACGAATCTTTGAGATACCTTGAGCACTCCGGAACAAATGAATAGCAAGCGGGGAAGATTAAGAGATGCACCGGTAAGAGACGACATTTGAAACGAGGAAAAGATATGATCAACAAAGCTTGACTTGAAACCACCGGAGATGAAAAGAATGAAGAATGATGAACTTGAGGTTCCGTTAGTATCTTCTTGAGAATCTCCGGGTAAGAACATGAAGGAAAAGAATAGAGAGACTTCACATGAGTAAAAGGATACTTGATTAAGAAATCCGAATCCTTGAAGAAAAAGGGTGGGAGGGCGGGAAAAACAAAGACAACTTGGGGACGGATGAAACAGACAACGTTGGGAAAAACCGAGAGGTGATCTTGCGATGTTAAAATGATCGGATCCACTTGAAGAGAAGCATACTGGTTGAAAAGGATTAACATGACAATCTCGATTATCATGAAGGATTAGTATTCACATAGAAATATGAGAACACCGCTTAGAAAAGGGATGGAATCCACATTTGTCTCTGAAGCAACTCAAATACCACAACTCAAAACAAAACAAAAGATTGGCTTGCAGAATAAGCCGGAACAAACATATGATAGAGATTTCGTCCGAAGTTTTCGTTGTGGGGCCTACACGGGCTCGATCGTACAACACCATCATGTACAAGGGAGTGCACATGACATAAGAAGTGTCCCCGAGTCGGCATAGCCAAGGACTCTTTAAGACACAACGAGACCACTGTAAAACCAACCGTGAATAGACGGACCACTAGACGTCGAACCCCAATTTCATATCATACATCTGTCGGAAAGATATCCTAAGAGCTACTTGAATTCCCACTTATAAACTCCTGAAATTTTTCCGGTTATGCAATCGGGTGTTGGGGATATAGGGGAAGCATAATATCTCACCCAAAACTTGCAAATCCTACATCCAGCTGTATCCATCCTTCAACACATAACCAAAAAAAACCTTCGGAAATCATCTACCTCAACCTTCGAAAAGCATCCGTTATACGAGTTATGGCAATACTCCCGAACTCCCGCCCTAGTACTGGGTGGCATCGAGGTTATCTCACCAACAACTGGATAAAAGAGATTTTCGATGTCGGCAAAACTAAACTCAGGTATTCCAGAACTGCAACGATAAAATTGTGACGACAACACCTCGGAGCTCAACTCACCGGGACACTGTCACAACCCCTAAATGACAGCAGGCACCAAGAACAATGTTCTCATCACAAAACCATCGGAACGATTCCAAGATATCTGCGTGATCCTAACAAAATTTTAGTGAAATTTGAGAAGAGAAGAGTCAAAACTCTATGTCAGGATGCCTCACCAGAGCGACGAAGGGACTGAGGAGTAAAAACAATTCCTAAACTCTCTGATATATAATTCCTAAATGACTCAAAATATTTCTAGACTCAATAACGCCAGCGATTTGATCAAGCAGGGGGCTCCTAAGGTCAGGGAAGGCTCTGATTACCAACTTGTCACGCCCTCGATGCGGCTATATCTCCCACGTGTCGAAGCACGACTTAGAGGCATAACCGCATGGAAAGCAATGTCACAATTGAGGTAATATTCACACATTCCATGTAATACATAAGGGAAAGAGATACATAGTTGGCTTACAATCGCCACTTCACACAATTACATGAATAAAGCATTACATCATCCAGATACAATCAAGGTCCGACTACAGAACCAAAATAAAAGAAGACTACCCCAATGCTACACAGATCCCCGATCGACCCCAACTGGGCTCCACTACTGATCAACTAGAACGAAACAACACAAAGGACAAGATCTTCATTGAGCTCCTCCTTGTGCTTGGTTGCGTCATCTGCACGGTACAACGACACCTGCAAACTGGTTTTGGAAGTATCTGTGAGTCACGGGGACTCATCAATCTCACACCCACGCGATCAAGACTATTTAAGCTTATGGGTAAGGTAAAGGTATGAGGTGGAGCTGCAGCAAGCAACTAGCTTATATGGTGGCTAACCTATTCGCAAAAGAGAGCGAGAAGAGAAGGCAAAAGCATGGTCGAACAACTATGATCAAGAAGTGATCCTAGAGCAACCTACATCAAGCATTACTCCAACACCATGTTCACTTCCCGGACCCCGCCGAGAAGAGACCATCAAGGTTACACACGCGGTTGATGTATTTTAATTAAGGTCAACTTCAGGTTTTCTACAACCGGACATTAACAAATTCCCATCTGCCCATAACCGTGGGCACGGCTTTCGAAAGTTCATAACCCTGCAGGGGTGTCCCAACTTAGCCCATCACAAGCTTTCACGGTCAACAAAAGATATTCCTTCTAGCGGGAAGACCCGATCAGACTCAGAATCCCGGTTACAAGACATTTCAATAATGGTAAAACAAGACCAGCAAAGCCACCCGAATGTGCCGACAAATCCCGATAGGAGATGCACATATCTCTTTCTCGATAGGCATAGCAACTAGCAAGCAAAGATAGAAGTGATTTCGAGGGTATGGTCATCTTGCCTGAGATCCCGCAAGGAAGAAGAACGAGTCCACGAAGAAGACACACGGACTTAGACGAACGGGTCCTCACAAACGCGACATTATCAGAACCAACCTGAAGAAGCAACACCGGAAAGAAGCACACAACATAGTAAACAAACCACACACGAACATGATATGATATGCGGGATGCGGTATGCGATGCATATGCATGATTTGCAAAGGAATGACTGAACCTGGCTTCAACTTGGAAATCCAAGAGTGCCACTAGAAAGAGGAGATTATTTCGGTTGAAATCGATATAAAGATCACCGGAATCGGATGCACGGTTTGGAAATGGCAAGCAAAACAAATATGGCACCGGTCTGCGATAATCAGCAATTAGCCATCTAAATGCAAAAAGTTAAATATGCTGCAGCACTTAAACATGGCAACAAAATACATGGCAGGGATCCACTCATGATACTTGACAAAAGATGAACACTAAGCTACGGCTAATTCACTCATTAACAGGTTCAAAGAAGCATGGCAAAAGAGCAAATAATAACAGGTTTCAGACTTAGTGAAATTAACACAAGTCTAGAATTTATCATCAGGAAGCACACTTTAGAGCATGAAAACTACATGCTACAGGAACATATCATAGAAAAGAAAGGCATGGCATGAAGCTAGTCAAAGCACTTAACAAAAGTCCCTTAGTGACCTTGAGCCAAAAGGGATCAGAAAATGCAATTGCAAGCATCTGAACATAGCAAAAACATAAACAGATTCAGACTTGGTGAAAAACTGGAGCATGGCAAAACAGTTAACGAGTAGGCATGTTTACGAGCTCGATGCACTCACTACAGAGCATGACATGACAAACTAAGCATACACCCATTAAGAAGACATGTCATAGAAGCTAGACATGGCAATAAAAACGTCATAGCATGCACGGATCAATAGAAACAACCTCGGCAAAATCGCTAATCATGTCAACGATCTGCCAGGAACATTTTGTAGCAAATGTAGAGCTCGATTGACTCAATCTAGGCTGCTCCATAAATGCAAAAAAATACATGGATGGATAGAGCACCACAATTTTAACAAAACATCCTTATTGATCATCCTCAAAAGAGGCACGGATCACTAGGAAACAACATGAACATATGGCATAATAACAAAAACAGGACAAGGACAGTGACATTCTAAGTCCCTGAAATCAGCGTTACCGATTACGCTACTTTGCAAGCTTGTGCTAGTCACCACAAATATCACAAAAATACATGGCGAGCACCTCTGTAAAGATGGCACGACATGTAACAAAACACAGGTAGAGCTCAGGATCATAGCATGCACACATTAAACATGGCAAAAATGACAAAATGCCATTTGCTGAAACAGATTGGACAAATTCATCACATAGCCCTCTTCCAACAGCATTTCGGGCGTCAAGATGAGGTCCAATGAAAATGATGCAATCAGATGAAATGACGTAATCGCCGAGGCGAACATTTTGATATGCTACACGCACAAATCGGAGCCACGATGATAGAGTTGTGATGCGATGAAAAGAGGCATATGAATCTGGAAATTCCGGGGACTTAGTGAAATTCTACCTCCGCGAAAAGTCAACGCGAGGACGAGGTGAAGCGGGAAGAGGAGATCCGGATTGATGCGATGAAAATGATGTTTGGTTCATCTTCTGGTGGATCTCATCCATCATCGTCTCCGGCGAGCTCGAGGAAGTCCGGCGAGGTCGGAGTTGGCCGGAGTTGGCGGTTCCGGGCCGGATCTGGCCGGATCCGGCCGGATCTCGATGAGGGCGGTGCGGGGGGGCAGCCTCCGGCTTGGGCGGCACGATTGGCGCGGGCTGCGGGGCAAGGTGGCCCGCGGCCCTCTCGGGAGGTGAGGCGGCGCCCATGGCGTTTGGCGGCGGCGGCGAACAGCGAAGTGGCGGAGCTCGGCCGGAGTGGGAGGCGAGGCGCGGGAGGAAGCTCCGGCAAGGTGCTGCGGCGGCGTCGCGCATGCGCGTGGGAGGAGAGTAGGCGGCGCGGTTCCAGCGAAGGGTCGCCGGAGATGGTGGCCGGCGGTGAGGACCTCCGGTGGCGGCGGGACCCGGATCGGGCGGTGGTGGATGAGGGCAAGGGCGGCGTGCACCTCGGCCCAGATCGGCCCACGGCGGGCCGCGGATGGGCCCCGGCGGGCCCGGCGAAGAGAGGGTGAGGTGGCAGCGCGTGAGTGGATGAGGGCGGTGGCGGCGGTGATGTGGCATGCTGTTATTGGTCGGAGTGATGTGGCCGGATGGGGTGGACGCGTCCGGCGCGGGGTCGGACATGTCCGGCGCGACGCGGAGGGAAAATTAGGGTTTCGTCTGCGCGAGAATTTCGGAGGGAGACACATATTTATAGGTAGAGGGAGCTAGGAGAGTCCAAATGAGGTGCGGTTTTTGGCCACGTGATCGTGATCGAACGACCGAGATGATGGAGGGGGTTTAGGTGGTTTTGGGACACTTTGGAAGGGTGTTGGGCTGCAACACACACGAGGCCTTTCGGGTTCCTCGGTTAACCGTTGGAGTATCAAACGAAGTCCAAATGGCACAAAACTTGACAGGAGGTCTACCGGTAGTAAACCAAGGCCGCATGACAAGTCTCGGTCGAATCCGAAAACGTTTAGCACCCGCACATGAAAAGAGGTAGAAACGGACGCCGGGTGACATAGGAGCGCCGGATTGCAAAACAGACAACGGGGGAAAAGCTCGGATGCATGAGACGAACATGTATGCAAATGAAATGCACATGATGACATGATATGCAATGCATGACACACAAGCAATGACAATGCAACAACAACGAATAACTGGAGGACACCTGGCAGATCGGTCTCGGGGCGTTACATCATGCTCATCATTAGAAAGGACAAGGGAGCATTTCATAGTATGGAGGCATATGATGCGAGAACAACCAAATACAATAAGCTCAAACAAGCAAGCATGCATCACAAGTAAAGTGTCCAAGTCTCCACGATCAATAAGCATAGATGCAACAATTGGAGGCAAGTGACAATGAACAAGTTGTATCATGTGAGAGGCATGAACATATACGTCATCAACCCAAGAAAGCAAGTAATAATGGAACATGGGTGATGCGAAAAAGCAAGCAATCATAGCAATCAAGTGGTGTGAGCTAGTAGTGCGAAGATGCAACATACTAGAGGGAATCATAGAAAGCATGTCATGGGTGCAAATAGTGTGCATGCATAATTCACATGACATAGCACAAGCAGGAACGGAGGATATGAGCAAAATAGCATCAATAGCATGAGGCACATGATAAACATGGCAATAGCAACAAGGATCTCCACCAAGCATGCAAATACACATAGGAGTAGCATAATGGTGAATCATGGGTAGATGCATGCAAGGGTCACAATTGCATGGTAAAGGCATAGAATTAAGCATAGCATGCAAAGTGAACACGGTAAAATGAGCATGAAGCGACAAGCGGTATATAGCCCATAGTCGTGTGAGAGCCAAGTGAGATAGTCATTGCGCGAAGAGAGCGGTGGGAAGGATAGTTCACGGGATCCCAAGTCATCTTTGCTCTCAAGATCTCGTTTCGTCAACTCTTGGGATTGAGAGGTTGACGAGTATACGTGAGTACCTACACAAAACAAAGACAAAGGGAAAATTGTGTGTGCGTGGTAGATGTACACATCATCCATCATGATGCGCACGTGCAAGTGTTTGTGAGCACAAAATAGCCAATGCTCAAAAAAATGAGATGCATGATATAGAAACATGTCATCCATCATGATAGGTTTGTTGTTATGTATAGCATAATGGAGACTCAAATTGTGTAATGCATCATGGGATATATGTAGAGCATTGTTATTCATGGAATGCATATGGTGCAAGCAGTTATGGGAATCATGCAAAGTATGGGATGCATCAAAATCTCCTAATACGTATGAGGAAACTATGGGGGTCTCCTCATGATCATTAGTGGAAACATCACACGGAGAATATTGACAACATCCAAAACAATGCATATGTGGAACATTGTGATCATGGCATGGCATAGTAGATGAATTGCGCAAATCATGTAAAGGAAGAATGGCAATATCATCACAAGAAAAACAAAAGCCAATGACCATCATCTCGTCATCAATGCCATAAGTGCAAATGGGATTTATTGTAACGGGGCATGCATAGTCACTATGTTGAGATTGAAATGATGCGATTTGGGAGATCTCACTCATAGCATATGACAAGTTCAATGGATTGTCAAACATGATGTGACCAAAAAAAAATTCACATGATATCCTATGGAGCATAACATCACAACTAGGAAAATTGACATGCTCGTCATCATATTCATCATAAATAGGTAAGTCATGACATGAAGAAGTCGCACTAGCATGAAGCATGGGAATAGGTGGATCAACATCATGCAAGCAATAAATGGTGAGATAGTCCACTAGTGGGACAAGAGAAGCACCATCAGCTATGTTACCTTTGTAGCATCGCTCATGTGTTGTAGGTGAGGTGTCGAAGACCAAGTCGTGGTCATCTTCATCTTGATGGAACCATGTGGGGGTGCATCTTCTTCCACCATGGCCATCGTCATCTCCATTGGAGGTATGGAATCATCGAGGATAGGCATGTCGTCATGTAGGAGACCTAGCACCAAAGAAAACACACTCGGAGTAGAGGTTAAGTTGTTAGAAATCATAGTGGCCTCACATGCCGTCTCAACTACCTCACTCACTAAGTGTTGTGGCTCACTCACTCCCTCTTGGATGCTCTCACTCGTATGGTTGGTGGAGTCACTCAAATGGCTCTCAACCTCACATAGGATGTGTGGCATGCTCTCAAGTATGGGGCTAGTGGTGGTCACACTCATACTCTCATAGGAAATGCACTCAATGTCATATATGGTGGAGTCACTCATCTCACTCATGGGGTGGCGGCCCTCCTCACATGGCAATTGGGTCATCTCATCATATGTGGGTGTCGAAGGGATGTAGGTGCAAATGTATCCATGCTCAATCATGTCATGGTCATAGCCATGGATGAAGGCCGAAGATGGAACATCATCACTCTCTTTGAAGACCAACGATAAGGTCTCATGTGCGGTCTTGTAGCTTGACTCGGATTATGAGTCCAATATGGGCGTCGTCTTCATGTTGTTGAAGAGGTTCGTGCTCGTCGCCGTGGTCGAAGGGGATGGCCCTTTCTCGACCTTCTTGTCACAGTCTTGTTGTTGGAGGCCCATATGATGTGGCACCTCATAACTCGTCTCCATGACCGAAGGGAATTTCCCATGCTCGGTCATCTTCCTTGAGGGGCTTCCGAAGATGGAAGTGTCGCCCTCGCTCATAGGTGGTCGCCTTGTAATTGAAGATGTCGATGTAGGAGAACTCATGGGGAGTAGGCGAAGATGCCGTACGTCCAAAGGCGAAGATGCCTTGATAGCACTTGGTGAAGATGCCGAAGTGGTTGGTGTAGCCGAAGCTCCGTCTTGGTGGTGCTCGTCTCGCGGTCTTCTCTTATGGTCATGATGTTTGGACTTGGCGTGAAGTAGAGCTTGTTGGGACTTGTGCATTTGCGCGTGTTGAGCATCTTCATGATGATAGTGTCATTGTCGCACTTGAGCTCATAGTAGATGTCGTTCGTTGTCGTCGTACACATGTTGCTTGGAGGTGACTTGCCCTTCATGACGAGGTGGATCACGAACATGATGGTGGTCACCATGGAGATGTGGACGTGGACGACTTGCGCTTGCATCATTTTTGCACTCCGAAGACTTGTGACTTGAATGTCGCCACCTTGAGGATGATGAAGGGGAAGAACGGTTGATCAACAAGGTCCGAATCTCCTCCATCCTTGCATCTTGCTCCTCCTTTGGTGCGGAAAGCTTGTCGTTGATGTAGTCCCTTTTCCTTGCTTCGGAGTGACGAATGTCGATGGAGTGGTTCTCGATGCGCTCTCGCAATCTTGATTGTGCGCCTTGCATTTGTCGTTGTAGATCGAAGATTGACGCTTTGGTGATGTAGTTGTTCACACCATCGTTGTTGTCGAAGACCGGAGATGAAATGCCTTGCCTATCCATCACTCCAAGAGAAAAATGTGAGTGGTAGAAAGATAAGAACGAATACCAAATGTACCTTGACGGAAGTTGAAAGTGGATCAATGATCACTCCAATGTGGACAAGGAAAAAGCACAATTGGTACCAATTCTTGTCAGTTTCTCACACCTACACAAATAAGGCTTATGGTGGAGCTCGGTGAGGATAGTGGCACAAAAATTTGAGGCGAAATGTTAGCAAGAGTCAATAATGTTGAAAAAGATTCACAAATTTGCAAGTGAAATAAGTAGACCAATAGCAATATGTGGCACACGGAAACACACACACGGATAGATAAATGGGGTCGTGCAACCATGGATGAGCACAAAATGTGGAATCCACGGAGAACGCTCGTGTTGCACAACTCAAGAGAGACGCTAGCACGATTACTCAATAGGCAGATATGACACTTGTGCACAACCTATAAGATGCAAAATGTATGAACTTTATATCCCAAGTATGCTATGTATGTATGGCTCCCGGTGTTATGATCCAAGATGATCTTATATGACAATGTGGTATGATGCTATGGCACTTTCTTACAAGCTCTTTATTCACTCTTTTTCGTTTCTTAAAAGCTTTATTCTCTTTTTTTTGTATGGCCACTTTTGCACAATGCACAAACCAAGAGAGCGATTGGGTATATGCGGGAACAAACTTGAGGCAGAAGAGATGATATGATGATACCAATATGATACCGATATGGTATGGTATGTATGCAATTATGGTGTAGATCACTAATGTGCACAAGTAACATTGCCGGCAATACTCAAATGGCTAGTCTCGGTAGGCAAGTGACGCAAAATGGGCTAGGGGTTAACAATGCAATGGCAAGGGAATATACAATGGAGGGATACCACGATACCAAGATGATATGGAGGTTACCGTCCATGTCGATGATGAGTTGCAGTGATCTTGATGGAGATACCAAGATGATGGAGACTCGTACCTAAGTAGCCGAAACACCTTAGGAAACGGAAAACCGCGAACTCAAAATCTCGAATGTCAAATGGTGGTAGCGGGATGCGGTGGTGGTTGTGGAAGCACAATGGGATTGCGGCAATGCAATGATGGGTTATGCAAGTAGGTAATGCAGAAGTGGAGGGTTATTGGGTTATGTGAGTCGGAGTTGGAAGCACGGTCCCTAAGAAGCCGAAACACCTTAGGAGACACAACTCACAACACAAACAAAATTGGGTTAGGTTGGGGTGGCGGAAGTGTATGGTGGGTAAGCCTATGCGGAAGTTATGGTGGTGGTGGTGGTTGATGAAGAAGCAACCATCCCTAAGTTTCCTAGACACCTGAGGAGACTCAAATCACTCCTCAACCAACCACATATGCGATGGGTAACAAAATTGGTTAGGTTGCGGAAGTCGGTGGTGGTGTAGCGGATGATGTGGTGGAAGCCCTAGGCAAAGATGCCAAAATTAAAAAATTTGATGGGGTCAAAAGGTGGTGAAACAAAGGTGAGGTCGTCGGGCACGTCGATAGCTTCAAAACAAGCCAAATAACACTCAAATCGGAGTTCGGAGTGAAAAGTTGTGATGAAAACGGTGAAGGAGGGTGATGCTGAAATTTTGTGCAATGTTTCGGGTTAGGACGGAAGTTCCGGGCCTAGGGCCGGAAGTTCCGGGGGTCGTGGAAAAAGTCACGGGGAAGCCTGGGGATTTTGGGTAAACTCTCTGTTTAGCCCGGAAGTTCCGGGGGACGGAAGTTCCGGGGGTCGTGGAATTTCTTCCGGGACAAACCCTAAATTCCAGATCTGAGAATGGGGGCGGAAAAACTCGATTTCCAAGGTCAAAATTGGGAAGATTTTGTGGATAGAAATGGGGGAAAAGATGGGGAATGCTAGATCCACTTGAGACACAACGAATCCATGGATCAAAATCAACAAAACATCATGAAAACCAACAAATCACAAAAAAAATGAGGCTATTTTTGGTGGGGATTTTCGGATTTAGGACGAAATCAACAAAATCAAGCTAGAAAACAAAGAGGGGAGGCTCCGAAATCGTGATCATCGTGGCTCATGATACCAAGATGATGTAGGGTAGAACCCTAGTGGCCCGATCTTTCATGATAGGAGTGGAATCCCGCGAAGAACACAAAGAACACGAGGTGGAAAAGGAGGGAAAACACAAGGGGGACACAAGAAAAACACTAGACCAACAAGAATAAGTCACACATGTGCTAGATCCTTGAATACATAAGAGAAGATAAACGATCCACAATCAATTAGGGATGATACAT
>NC_041382.1:319649468-319709690 GCF_002162155.2 Triticum dicoccoides | reverse complement strand
GAAAGGGGGCTTGAATCCAAAGGGATCTTCTCCGAAGAGGCCATGGTCTCTCGCACGGAGGAGATCTGATATGGATGAGCGTAGCTCTATCTCTCAAATGAGCAAAACCAATGCGAACCCTAACTAGGAGGAGGTGGGGGAGTATATATAGTGCTAGCCCATGAAGGGGTAAGTGAGAGGGGGGATACATGGGGCCTTGGCCCGAGTCTTTGCACGCAGGCAGGCCGGAAGTTCCGGGCAGATTCCGGCCGGTTCCGGGCTATCCGGAGAGTTGGCGCGCTCGGGGCTGGTCTGGACTCCTGGGCCGGAGGTTCCGGGAAGGTCAGAAGGTCCGAGGGCCGGAAGTTCCGGGCTTTCCATAAGCTTGTCCTTGCTTCTTCTTCCTTCACCTCTTCCATGCTTCGCCTTGGTCCTTGGATCCTCCATGGTCGTCTCGGTTGTACCTGAGTATATGCAAGGTCCATGCATGAGGTAGTAGCCATGTCTCATATGTGGAAAGTGACGGTTCGAAGAGGAGTGAGTTCACCTTGTGTCCAATGGCATATGGTCGAGGTCTCATCGTATGTCCTCTTGGGGCTTGGAGAGTAGTCGAAGTGTACATGGGGATGATTATAGGATGCTCCGCATCAATCATATTCTCATGAACATCAGAACCATTACCAAGAAATGAAAGTACCTGATAATTTAATTGGCGTGTGCGAGCTCTAGTAATTTGTCCAGTATGTATAGCTTTAGGGGTTGTGGGTGTAACAATGGTATTGATGTCCTCATCATCCTCCCCTTCTTGAAATGAAGTCGTCCTCGACGAAGGCTCAACTTCCTCACCCAAATAAGGCTTCAAATCTGCAATGTTAAAAGTGCGACTAACCCCAAAATCTGTAGGCAGCTCAAGTTTATATGCATTATCATTTATTTTCTCTAACACCTTAAAAGGACCATCAAGACGTGGCATTAGCTTTGATTTGCGCAAATTAGGAACTCTATCCTTACGCAAATGTAACCAAACAAGATCTCCAGGTGCAAACACAACATATTTTCTACCCTTATCTCCAGCAAGTTTATATTTAGCATTAATACGCTCAATGTTTTCCTTAGTTATGCATTTTTAAAATCAATTCAGCACGTTCTTTAGCATCAAAATTAACGTTCTCCGAAGATGGAAGAGGCAACAATTCAATAGATGCACGAGGTAGGAAACTATACACAATTTCAAAAGGGCACATCTTAGTAGTAGAATGCAATGAATGATTATAAGCAAATTCAATATGAGGCAAGCATTCTTCCCACATTTTCTTATTATTCTTCACAACAGCCCTAAGCATAGTAGACAATGTTCTATCGACTACTTCAGCTTGTCCATCAGTTTGGGGGTGACAAGTAGTACTAAAAAGCAGTTTAGTCCCCAATTTAGCCCATAAACATCTCCAAAAGTGGCTAAGAAATTTAGTATCACGATCTGAAACAATAGTATTTGGCACACCATGCAAGCGAATAATTTCACGAAAGAACAAATCAGCAACATTAACGGCATCATCGCTTTTATGACATGGTATAAAGTGTGCCATTTTTGAGAATCTATCCCCTACAACAAATATGCTATCACTCCCCTTCTTTGTTCGAGGTAAACCTAAAACAAAGTCCATAGATATATCCTCCCAAGGAATACTAGGTACAGGCAAAGGCATATATAAACCATGAGGATTAAGTCGTGACTTAGCTTTTTGACATGTAGTGCAGTGAGCAACAAAACGCTCAACATCCTGTCTCATCTTTGGCCAAAAGAAATGTGTAGCAAGTATATCCTCCGTCTTCTTGACGCCAAAGTGTCCCATTAATCCTCCTCCATGCGCCTCGTGCAACAACAAAAGACGAACGGAGCTAGCTGGAATTCATATCTTGTTAGCACGAAACACAAATCCATCATTAAGAATGAACTTGTTCCAAGTTCTCCCTTCCTTACAATTCTGCAATACATCTTTAAATTCAGCATCATGCATATATTGATATTTGATGGTCTCCAAACCAAATATTTTAAAGTCAAGTTGTGAAAGCATAGTATAACGATGAGACAAAGCATCATCAATAACATTTTCTTTACCCTTCTTGTGTTTAATGACATAAGGAAAAGTCTCAATGAATTCAACCCATTTGGCATGTCTACGGTTCAGTTTTGCTTGACTTTTATTGTGTTTCAAAGATTCATGATCAGAATGTATAACAAATTCCTTGGGCCACAAATAATGTTGCCATGTTTCTAAGGTTCGAACAAGAGCATATAATTCTTTATCATAAGTAGAATAGTTCAGACTAGGCCCACTCAATTTTTCAGAAAAGTATGCAACATGTTTGCCATCTTGTAATAACACACCTCCTAATCCAATTCCACTATCATCACATTCAAGCTCAAAAGTCTTATTAAAATTAGGAAGTTGGAGTAAAGGAGCATGTGTCAACTTATCTTTCAATACCGTGAAGGCTTCTTCCCGTGCGGTACCCCAAACAAAAGGCACATCCTTCTTTGTAAGCTTGTCGAGAGGTGCAGCAATGGTGCTGAAATCTCTCACAAAACGCCTATAGAAACCAGCGAGGCCAAGGAAACTCCTCACTTGTGTGACCGTTTTGAGCTGCGGCAAACTCTCAATAGCATCAATCTTGGCTTTATCAACTTCAATTCCCTGTGGAGTAACAACATAGCCAAGAAAAGATACTCGGTCAGTGCAAAAGGTGCACTTTCCAAGGTTACCAAACAAATATGCATCACGTAGAACTACAAAAACTGCACGTACATGTTCCAAATGTTCCTCCAATGATTTACTATAAATTAGTATATCATCAAAATAGACTACCACAAATCGTCCAATGAAAGCACGTAAAACTTCGTTCATTAAGCTCATGAAAGTACAAGGTGCATTAGTTAACCCAAAAGGCATGACTAACCACTCATATAATCCAAACTTAGTTTTAAATGCTGTTTTCCACTCATCTCCCAATTTCATACGAATTTGATGGTATCCACTACGCAAATCAACTTTGGAGAATATTGTAGAGCCACTCAATTCATCAAGCATGTCTTCTAGCCTTGGAATAGGATGATGATAAAGAATAGTAATATTATTAATGCCTCTACAATCAACACACATACGCGACATACCATCCTTTTTCGGCACTAAAATGATAGGAACAGCGCAAGGACTAAGGGATTTCACGTATATTACCTTTGTCGAGCAGCTCCTGTACGTGACGCATAATCTCCTTCGTCTCCTCTGGATTGGTATGGTATGGCGCACGGTTGGGTAATGATGCACCGCGAATTAAGTCAATTTGATGCTCAATCCCTCGAATAGGTGGTAATCCCGGTGGCACGTCTTGTGGAAAGAAGTCAGGGAACTCCTGCAAAATGTTAGTGACAGCAGGAGGCAAAGAGGAAGGCATGTCCTAGAATGAAACTAATGCCTCTTTGCACACAAAAGCATAGAAAACAGATTTGCTAAAATCTAGATCATCAATATCAGATTTGGTGGCAAGTAAACATGCACTTTTCAATTTAATTTCAGAAGCAACACTAGATGGTTTATTATTAGGCTTCATTTATTGCTCAAATTCTTTTGCCACAATCTGATTTTCACTCTTATTTTTCTCCTTTTCTTCTTTGTTAGCTCTAATTCCACCTATGTTGTCTCAACATAGCCGGTCCCAAGCCCGGGTAAAGGAGGAGGGTTGTGATAGGCTTGGCGAGCCAACGTAAAAAATCAGCCACTCTTATGGAGATGAAACCGAAAAGATTTTCGTTGGGGCATATCCCTCTCAGCGACACGACACATCGGAACCCGGGTGTGGTGGAAAGTGGGCAAGGGCCGGGCCGTCATCCCCCAAGTGGCGCGCCGTATCTTGATCCGGATACGGTGGCAAGTGAGCGAGGATCGGGTCGTCGCATCCTTAGTGGCGCGCTACATCGTCGCTCGGGTGTAGTGGAAAATGAGCAAGGGTCTTTGCATTTGACTCCACAGGTGCGAAGGGTAAGGAAGCTAGCCGAGCCTAGGAAGATTCGCTTAGGTAGCTAGAACGTAGGGTCTCTGACAGGGAAGCTTCGGGAGCTAGTTGATGCAGCGGTGAGGAGAGGTGTTGATATCCTTTGCGTCCAAGAAACCAAATGGAGAGGACAGAAGGCGAAGGAGGTGGAGGATACCGACTTCAAGCTGTGGTACACGGGGACGGCTGCAAACAGAAATGGCGTAGGCATCTTGATCAACAAGAGCCTCAAGTATGGAGTGGTAGACGTCAAGAGACGTGGGGACCGGGTTATCTTGGTCAAGCTGGTAGTTGAGGACTTGGTTCTCAATGTTATCAGCGCGTATGCCCCACAAGTAGGCCACAATTAGAAGACCAAGAGGGAGTTCTGGGAAGGCCTGGAAGACATGGTTAGGAGTGTACCGATTGGTGAGAAGCTCTTCATAGGAGGAGACCTCAATGGCCACGTGGGTACATCTAACACAGGTTTTGAAGGGGCGCATGGGGGCTTTGGCCATGGCATCAGGAATCAAGAACGAGAAGATGTCTTAAGCTTTGCTCTAGCCTACAACATGATTGTATCTAACACCCTCTTTAGAAAGAGAGAATCACATCTGGTGACTTTTAGTAGTGGCCAACACTCTAGCCAGATTGATTTCATCCTCTCGAGAAGAGAAGATAGGCGTGCGTGCCTAGACTGTAAGGTGATACCTGGAAAGAGTGTTGTACCCCAACATAAGCTGGTGGTTGCTGACTTCCGCTTTTAGATTCGTGTCCAGCGGGATAAGCATGCCAAAGTCGCTAGAACGAAGTTGTGGAAGCTCAAGGGGGAGGTAGCTCAGGTGTTCAAGGAGAGGGTCATTAAGGAGGGCCCTTGGGATGAAGGAGGGGATGCGGACAATGTGTGGATGAAGATGGCGACTTGCATTCGTAAGGTGGCCTCGAAGGAGTTTGGAGTGTCTAGGGGAAGGAGAAGCGAAGATAAGGATACCTGGTGGTGGAATGATGACGTCCAGAAGGCGATTAAAGAGAAGAAAGATTGCTTCAGACGCCTATACCTGGATAGGAGTGCAGACAACATAGAGAAGTACAAGATGGCGAAGAAGGCCGCAAAGCGAGCTGTTGGTGAAGCAAGGGGTCGGGCATATGAGGACCTCTACCAACGGTTAGGCACGAAGGAAGGTGAAAGGGACATCTATAAGATGGCCAAGATCCGAGAGAGGAAGACGAGGGACATTGGCCAAGTCAAATGCATCAAGGACGAAGCAGGCCAACTCTTGGTGAAGGACGAGGAGATTAAGCATAGATGGCAGGAGTACTTCGACAAGCTGTTCAATGGGGAGAATGAGAGTTCTACCATTGAACTAGACGACTCCTTTGATGAGACCAGCATGCGTTTTGTGCGGCGAATCCAGGCGTCTGAGGTGAAGGAGGCTTTAAAAAGGATGAAAGGAGGCAAGGCGATGGGCCCTGATTGTATCCCCATTGAGGTGTGGAAAGGTCTCGGGGACATAGCAATAGTATGGCTAACCAAGCTTTTCAACCTCATTTTTCGGGCAAACAAGATGCCAGAAGAATGGAGACGGAGTATATTAGTACCAATCTTCAAGAACAAGGGGGATGTTCAGAGTTGTACTAATTACCGTGGAATTAAGCTGATGAGCCATACAATGAAGCTATGGGAGAGAGTCACCGAGCACCGCTTAAGAAGAATGACAAGCGTGACCAAAAATCAGTTTGGTTTCATGCCTGGGAGTTCGACCATGGAAGCCATTTTCTTGGTACGACAACTTATGGAGAGATATAGGGAGCAAAAGAAGGACTTGCATATGGTGTTCATTGACTTGGAGAGGGCCTATGATAAGATACCGCGGAATGTCATGTGGTGGGCCTTGGAGAAACACAAAGTCCCAGCAAAGTACATTACCCTCATCAAGGACATGTACGATAATGTTGTGACAAGTGTTCGAACAAGTGATGTCGACACCGATGACTTCCCGATTAAGATAGGACTGCATCAGGGGTCAGCTTTGAGCCCTTATCTTTTTGCATTGGTGATGGATGAGGTCACAAGGGATATACAAGGAGATATCCCATGGTGTATGCTCTTTGCGGATGATGTGGTGCTAGTTGACGATAGTCGGACGGGGGTAAATAGGAAGTTAGAGTTATGGAGACAAACCTTGGAATCGAAATGGTTTAGGCTTAGTAGAACTAAAACCGAGTACATGATGTGCGGTTTCAGTACTACTAGGTGTGAGGAGGAGGAGGTTAGCCTTGATGGCCAGGTGGTACCTCGGAAGGACACCTTTCAGTATTTGGGGTCAATGTTGCAGGAGGATGGGGGTATTGATGAAGATGTGAACCATCGAATCAAAGCCGGATGGATGAAGTGGCGCCAAGCTTCTGGCATTCTCTGTGACAAGAGAGTGCCACAAAAGCTAAAAGGCAAGTTCTACAGGACGGCAGTTCGACCCGCAATGTTGTATGGCGCGGAGTGTTGGCCGACTAAAAGGCGACATGTTCAACAGTTAGGTGTGGCGGAGATGCGTATGTTGAGATGGATGTGTGGCCACATGAGGAAGGATCGAGTACGGAATGATGATATACGAGATAGAGTTGGGGTAGCACCAATTGAGGAGAAGCTTGTCCAACATCGTCTGAGATGGTTTGGGCATATTCAGCGCAGGCCTCCAGAAGCTCCAGTGCATAGCGGACGGCTAAAGCGTGTGGAGAATGTCAAGAGAGGGCGGGGTAGACTGAATTTGACATGGGAGGAGTCCGTTAAGAGAGACCTGAAGGATTGGAGTATCACCAAAGAGCTAGCTATGGACAGGGGTGCGTGGAAGCTTGCTATCCATGTGCCAGAGCCATGAGTTGGTTGCGAGATCTTATGGGTTTCACCTCTAGCCAACCCCAACTTGTTTGGCATTAAAGGCTTTCTTGTTGTTTGTTTTCTTTGTTAGCTCTATTAATATCATCTTTCAAAATGGAATCAGGAGTCATAGGAAGCAAAGTAATATTTTTATCCTTATGAACAAGAGCATACTGATTGTTTCTACCATGGTGTACAGAATTTTTATCAAATTGACATGGTCTACCAAGTAATAAGGAACATGCTTGCATAGATACCACATCACAATCAACATAATCAACATATGTAGAGATACTAAAATGCACACGAACAGTACGTGTTACCTTAACCTTGCTGTTGTTGTTGAACCATTGGATGTAGTAAGGATGTGGATGTGGTCTTGTGGTGAGAGATAGCTTCTCCACCATCTCCATGCTAAACAAGTTGTTGCAGCTCCCTCCATCTATGGTGACGCGAACAGAACGTTCCTTCACAACTCCCTTTGTATGGAACAAATTATGCCTCTGATTTTGCTCAGGTTGTGTGACCTGCACACTCAAAACATGTTGAGCAACTAAACATTCATACCTGTCAGCATCTTCAGGGGCCATGTATTGCGTCTCATGATCAAAATCATCTCCACCGTGTTCTTCACGTGTTATATGCGCCAAAGTCTCATCATCATAGTCACTAGCGGACTCATACCAACCATTCTCAGTAGCAATCATCACACGCTGAGATTTGCATTCTCTCGCAAAATGTCCTCTTCGCTTACAACGACGACAAATAATATCACTTGTGTGCCCTGTTGATGCCATGGAAAAGAAGAGCTCTGCGCAGGCCCGGCAGATGTGCTCTTGGCAGATAGTGGTGGTTGTGCCTGCTTTCTTGTATCACGGCTGGAGGTGGCACCTGATGGATATGCTGGTGTAGTGGAAGCAGAGGCTGCACGTGGTGTCCATGCTGAAGATCAACCTGCAGAAAAGTTAGTTTGCGCCAATGCCTGTCGTTCTGCACTTCACGTTCAGCTTTACAAGCAAGAAGGAATAAACGAGTGATATTAGTATACTCCTTATACTCTAGAATGGTCTGAATCTCTCTATTTAATCCACCCATAAAATGTGCAAGCATAGCTTCATTCTCCTCAACAATACCACATCTAATCATGCCAGTTTGTAATTCCTGATAATATTCTTCTACAGAATTTTTTCCTTGTCTTAAACGCTGCAATTTTTTGAAGTAATTCACGTTGATAATATGGTGGAACCCAACGAGTAGGCATAGCAGTTTTCAAAGCAGCCCAAGTAGCTGGAATAGGATATAATCTACAATGCTCAGACCACCAAACACATGTAAAACTAGTGAAAGCACAAACAACAGCAGGAACACGTCTCTCCTCGGGATATTGAAAACATGTAAATCGTTGTTCAGTTTCTAACTCCCAAGTAAGATATATATCAGGAACATATCTACCATCAAATGGTGGAATATTCAATTTCAGTATAGGGAGATGGTCATGATCTCGTACCTGAGGGTGAGCCCTACCATTGCCATTATTTGCATGTGGACGACCTGGTGGTTGTGGTGCTGGTGGTTGCACGTAGTTCTGATTTTGATCAACCTCATCCTCGTAATCTCCCGCAAAATCATCCTTCTCTGCATCAGCAGCAGGATCCACAGAAGTATCAACCGCAGCACCAACAGTTTGGCCAGGTGCAAGAGGGAGATGGCTCGCTCGGCGGAGGGCTGTTTCATGATGTGGAGGTAATCGTTGTTGTTGTTGTTGTTGTTGTTGTAGAGGTGCGTTAGGTGCAGCCGGTGGTGGTGGTGGAAGACGCGCGAGAAATTCATTAAACCTGTTATCGAGCTTTGTTTCGAACGTCTTCTCCATGCCATCTATCTTCTCCATGGCCTCCTCAAATCTGTTTAGCACATCTTGCACCTGTCCAATCATCATTTGCTGAAATTTATCATGCAACTCCTTATTCGTCATGTTCTCCCAGTCAATCTCGTCGGCTTGTGATCCTGCCATGGTTAGCAACAATAGAAACACACAAGAATATGATCCTACAGACTACTAACAAGAGGTGGTGGTGGGTGTCACAAATCCGTCAAGCAAATCTCAAATTCTTAACAGTTCTTACCCAGCAGCAGGCGGTGATCGGCAACCGTCGTAGGCAAAACTCTCAAATCTTGGAGAGAGCGATTACCAGGGAGAGTCAAACGCACGATGTAGATGTATGTGGAGCTGGGAAGGCTTATAATATGGTAGCAAAAATGGTCAGCAATAATCAATTCAGATATGCAAAGTTGAATAAACGCTCAACAACGATACTGTGCTGGTCCTAGGCTAGACCGTGCTAGAGACGCGAGCCTAGAACACTAACAAAATCACGACGCTGCACGTAAACAAGGGAGGAGCACGCTCTGAATATTTTTTCTTTTTTTTTCACTTTTTTTCACTTTTTTCCTCTTTTTTTGCTCCGCAACAATTTTTTTTTGAAAAAGTCTACAAATGGTCCAAAAACTGCCTAGCTAGAAATATTTTTTATTGAGTTTGGAACTATTTTTCTTCTGCGGGTAGCACGAAAGTTTAGGAGTCCTACTCTATCATGACTCGGAGTATCGCGTGATCTGGAAATCCAAAACAGAGTAACAAAATACTAGACTCGGACTAGGACTGGTGGCGGAGATGAATCTGGTGGAACTCGGATGGGTGGCGGCGATGAATCTGGTGGAACTCAGACTGGTGGAGGATATATGTTGCAGGTGGACTCAGATTGGCGTGATGGTTGTGGATATGTGGTATATGGAAACGATGACGATGATGGTGGTATATGGCAGCGGTGATAATGATGATGCGGCGGCGGCGTGACTAGTTGTGAATAGAACTCGAAACTCTAAAGGACTAGACACTAAGACCAACAACTAGACACGACGATGCAACCGCAAACTCAACAATGCAAAACCCTAAAAAGATTATGCAATGGCTCAGATTGGTTCAGATATGATGAACTAACCCTAATTTTTTGTGGCTTTTTCGTGGACTGTAGGTATGAAGAACAGACTCGATCTAAACTACGAAAAACTGTAAAATCTCACCGAGCAACCTGAAAATCTGATACCACTTGATAAAGGCGAGGGGCCCGATCTTTCGATGAGATGGTGGCTATCGTTTTGGTGGAAGTCGACTTTGACGATCCGACTACGAACGTGCGAGGACGTGGCGCCTTAGCAATTGCTAAATCAACTCTGAGAGGTTATTGACCACGCCGGAGCACGATCAACCTGACCATGAGGGTCTATTTCCTGCAAGCAACGAAGAACAAGCAAGAAATTGAAATTGCAATCTGGATATTGCGAATATAAGAGGAAAGCTTTATTGATGAAGTTGGGGTTCTGTGACGTCTTGGTCTGGTCGTTGGACACAAACGAAGTACGCGAAGTTGCAGCTATGGAAAACTTTTAATCTAAACAAAATCCAAAGTTTAACAGCGCCCTAAGGGCTGTATATATGGAGGAAGAGGGGGTGAATTTCATGGCCCTTGGAGGAGAGGTCCGAAACCAACCCTAATTCTTGTTTCCCCACACATACAGACTCTAAAAACAGCCTATACTTAAGTATTTTGAAAATACATGGGCCTGGCGCAATAATAAGGTGACGCAACACCTAGAATAGCCTCTAGACGAAATTTATGAAGTGCCATCTTGTATATTTCGTCCAAGGCTTCATGCACTCCTTATGGTGGCTTCAAAGTCCTGAAATCATCACTTGTAACTCCGTTCTAGATCCCCTTGCGCATGCCATCATCTTCATGCTTGGTCTTGCTCCAGTGTTCATCCCTCTTATCCATGCCAGGCCCTTCATTTGTAAGCAAAACAAATGTATCCAATTTAGGCAACATCATATTCTCATGAACATCAGAATCATTACCAAGAAACGAAAGTACCTGATAATTTAATTGGCGTGCGCGAGCTCTAGTAATTGGTCCAGTATGTATAGCAGCAGGGGCTGTGGGTTGTAACAATGGTATTGATGTCCTCATCAGAACGTCACTTTATATTGCCACTTGTGATATGGACCTTTATTATGCAGTCCATCGCTTTTATTTCTTCCACATCACAAGATCGTATAAAACTTATTTTCTCCACATTAATAAGTTATACATATTTAGAGAGCAATTTTTATTGCATGCACCGATGACAGCTTACTTGAAGGATCTTACTCAATCCATAGGTAGGTATAGTGGACTCTCATGGAAAAAACGTGTTTAGGGATATTTGGAAGCACAAGTAGTATCTCTACTTGGTGTAAAGAAATTGGCTAGCATGAGAGGGAAAGGCAAGCTCAACATGTTGGATGATCCATGATAATATAATTTATCTTAGATGAAAGAAAACATAACCCATTACGTTGTCTTCCTTGTCCAACATTAACTCTTTAGCATATCATACTTTAATGAGTGCTCACAATCATAAAATATGTCCAAGATAGTATATTTATATGTGAACCTCACTTTCTTTATTACTTCCTATTAATTGCAACAATGACCAAAACTATGTTTGTCAACTCTCAACAACTTTTATTCATCATACTCTTTATATGTGAGCTCATTACTCTCCATAATATCCATATGATCTCTTTATTTCTTTTTATTCTTTCTCATTTATTTTATTCCCTCAAGATTATAGCAAGATAATCAAGCAATTGACTCAACACCAATCTTTATTATATAGCTCACGGACTCGATTACATAGAAGGATCATAAAGCAAAACTCACAACTAGATCATGCTAAAGACTTATTCTACTAGATCAAGATATTATCAAAAGGATCGAACTAAGAAAAAGGTAAAGATAAGAGTGATGGTGATACGATACCGAGGGACTTCCCCAAGCTTGGTTGTTGCCAAGGGGAGTGCCCATACCCATGTGTTTATGTTTCCTTCCTCGGAGGTGCTGATGAAGGAGTTGTTGATGATGTAGGATTGTCCTTGTCGTCCATCTTCCAAGGCATAGGCTCACCATCATAGAAGGATGATCGAGTCTCCGGAATCCTCAAATCTGCAGCCAAACTCATTCTCTTGAATCTATATTCATACTCACGGTTTTGGTTTTGCAGGTCATAGATCTGGGCTTGGAGGCGCTCGATTTTCTCATGAAGCTTGAAGATGGCCTCCCCAATGTCCTTGGCGTCCAACTTGTGGTTGTTGGTGAACTCCGTGATCATTATGTGATTGGAGTCGAGTGCATGCTCCACCATCTCCTGACACTTCAAAACTTGTTGCTCCATCGCCTCGAGCCTTGTCTCCACGCTTCCGGTCCTCCTTGGTCCCTCCACATCGCGGATGTGCAACAACCCCTCACGCATCTCAATGGTTTGAGGGTGTTGCAACACCTCCGTGAGGTAGTGGTTGATGACCTTCTCGAAGAACTTGTCCTTGGGGGCACTTGAAGACGCCATGGCGACCTAGATCTGTCAGAAAAACAGCTCGAAATAAGGACAAGAGATATTTGCGTGATACGGTGGTCAAAACCTTCGGGAGATTATATAATGAATTTTTACCGACCGAAAGAAGTATCGTGTAAGAAAACAGAGTCTGGAGAGCACACGAGGTGCCCACGAGGCAGGGGGCGTGCCCAGGGGGTAGGGCGTGCCCTCCACCCTCGTGGAAGCCCCGTGTCCTTTCCGGTCTTCTTCTTATTTTCTTATTTTTTATATATTCCAAAATGGAGAAATATTGCCATTAGAACTGTTTTGGAGTCGGTTTACTTACCGTACAACAAACCTATTCCTTTTCAGAGTCTGAAACGTTTCGAAAAGTGTCCCTTATGTATTCCTCCGGGGTTACGGTTTCAATAATATTAGTCTCAACATTTATAGGATTACCGGAGATATAATGTTTGATTCTTTGGCCGTTCACCACCTTCAGATTTGTGCCGTCGAAGTTGTTGGTTTTTATGGCACTGGAACGATAGACTTCCTCGATGACGTAAGGACCTTCCCATTTAGAGAGAAGTTTGCATGCAAAAAATCTTAAACGAGAGTTGCATAACATTACATAATCACCTACGTTAAACTCGCGCTTTTGTATCCTTTTATCATGCCATCTTTTAACCTTTTCTTTAAACAGTTTGGTATTTTCATAGGCTTGGGTTCTCCATTCATCAAGTGAGCTAATGTCAAAAAGCCTCTTCTCACCAGCAAGTTTGAAATCATAATTGAGCTCTTTAATGGCCCAATATGCCTTATGTTCTAGTTTGAGAGGTAAGTGACATGCTTTTCCATAAACCATTTTATACAGAGACATACCCATAGGATTTTTATATGCAGTTCTATATGCCCATAATGCATCATCAAGTTTCTTGGACCAATTCTTTCTAGATCTATTAACAACCTTTTGAAAAATTAATTTAAGCTCTCTGTTACTCAATTCTAGTTGGCCACTAGACTGTGCGTGATAAGGAGATGGAATTCTATGATTAACATCATACTTAGCAAGCATTTTACGAAAGGCACCATGAATAAATGTGAACCACCATCAGTCATTAAATATCTAGGGACTCCAAACCTCAGAAAAATAACTTCTTTAAGCATCTTAATAGAGGTGTTATGATCAGCACTACTAGTTGGAATAGCTTCTACCCACATAGTAACATAATCAACATCAACTAAAATATGTGTATACCCGTTAGAGGAAGGAAAAGGTCCCATATAATCAAAGCCCCAAACGTCAAATGGTTCAATAACAAGTGAATAATTCATAGGCATTTCTTGATGTCTACTAATATTACCAATTCTTTGACATTCATCACAAGACAAGACAAACTTACGGGCATCCTTGAAGAGAGTTTGCCAATAAAAACCGGATTGCAATCCCTTATGTGCGGTTCTATCTCCAGCATGGTGTCCTCCATAGGCTTCAGAGTGACACTTGCGTAGGATCTGTTCCTGTTCATGCTCAAGTACACAACATCTAATAACACCATCTACTCCTTCTTTATAAAGGTGTGGGTCATCCCAAAAGTAATGTCTTAAATCATAGAAGAACTTTTTCTTTTGTTGGTATGTGAAACTAGGTGGTATAAATTTAGCAACAATGTAATTAGCATAATCAGCATACCACGGAGCACTACGGGAGGCATCTATGACATTTAATTGTTCATCAGGAAAGCTATCATCAATAGGTAGTGGGTCATCAAGAACATTCTCTAACCTAGACAAGTTGTCTGCAACGGGGTTCTCAGCTCCCTTTCTATCAATGATATGCAAATCAAATTCTTGTAGCAGGAGAACCCATCTAATAAGTATAGGTTTATCATTTTTCTTTTCCATAAGATATTTAATAGTAGCATGATTAGTGTTAATAGGTACTTTATAATCAACAATATAAGGTCTGAACTTATCACAAGAAAATACAACTGCTAAAAATTCTTTTTTAGTAGTAGCATAATTTCTCTGGGCACTATCTAGAGTTTTACTAGCATATTGGATAACATTCAGCTTGTTATCAACTCTTTTCCCTAGAACAGCACCTATAGCATAATCACTAGCATCACACATAATTTCAAAGGGTAAATTCCAATCAGGTGGCTGAACAATAGGTGGAGAAATCAAAACTTTCTTAAGTATTTCAAATGCTTCTACACAATCATCATCAAAGACAAAAGGATTATCTTTTTGTAATAGGTTAGTCAGAGGCCGTGAAATTTTTGAGAAGTCCTTAATGAACCTCCTATAAAAACCGGCATGACCAAGAAAACTTCTTATACCTTTGATGTCCTTGGGACACGACATCTTTTCAATAGCATCAACTTTAGCTTTATCAACTTCAATACCCCTTTTAGAAATTTATGCCCCAAGACAATACCTTCATTAACCATAAAGTGGAACTTCTCCCAGTTCAAGACAAGATTAGTTTCTTCACATCTCTGCAAAACTCGATCAAGATTGCTCAAGCAATCATCAGAGGAGGATCCGTAAACGGAGAAATCATCCATGAATACCTCACAAATCTTTTCACAAAAGTCAGAGAATATAGCCATCATGCATCTTTGAAAGGTAGCAGGTGCATTACATAAACCAAAAGACATACGTCTATAAGCAAAAGTACCGAAAGGGCAAGTAAAAGTGATATTTGTTTGATCATCAGCTGACACATGTATTTGAGAGAAGCCAGAGTAACCATCTAGAAAGCAAAATGTGTATGTTTGGATAATCTTTCTAGCATTTGATCAATGAAAGGCAAAGGGTAATGATCCTTTTTAGTAGCTTTATTAATTTTCCAAAATCAGTTACCATCCTATAAGCTGTAATAATTCTTTGTGGAATCAATTCATCTTTATCATTAGGAACAACAGTAATACCTCCCTTCTTAGGGACACAATGGACAAGACTTACCCATTGACTATCAGCAACAGGATAAATTATACCTGCCTCAAGGAGCTTTAATATTTCCTTTCTTCCCACTTCTTTCATCTTAGGATTTAGCCGTCGTTGGTGATCAATAACTGGTTTGGCGTCTTTCTCCAAATTTATTTTGTGTTGACATAGAGTGGGACTAATGCCCTTAAGATCATCAAGAGTATATCCAATAGCAGCATGATGCTTCTTCAGAGTTTTCAATAATTTCTGTTCCTCCCCTGAAAGCTTAGCACTAATAATAATAGGATATATCTTCTTTTCATCAAGATAAGCATATTTAAGAGTATCAGGTAAAGGTTTAAGCTGAAACACGGGATCACCCTTGGGTGGAGGAGGATCCCCTAGGATTTCAACAGGCAAGTTGTGTTTCAGAATAGGTCCCTATTTAAAGAATACTTCACTATTTCTATTCTTTCATTCATGAACATATCATTTTCATGGTCTAGCAAATATTGTTCTAAAGGATCAGTGGGAGGCACGGCAATAGAAGCAAGACCAATTATGTCATCTTTACTAGGCAATTCTTCATCACGGGGTTGTCTACGAAATTTAGCAAAATTAAACTCATGAGACATATCCCCTAAACCAACAGAAATAATATCCTTATTGCAGTCTATCATAGCATTAATAGTATTCAAGAAGGGTCTACCAAATATAATGGGACAAAAGCTATCTTGTGGGGAACCAAGAACAAGAAAATCTGCAGGATATTTAACCTTCCCACACAAGACTTCAACATCTATAACAAGCCCAATTGGTGAAATAGTATCTTTATTGGCAAGCTTAATGGTAACATCGATATACTCTATCTCAGAAGGTGCAATATCATGCATAATTTCTTTGTATAAGGAATGAGGTATTGCACTTGCACTAGCACCCATATCACATAAGCCATGATAGCAATGATCTCCTATTTTAACAGAAATAACAGGCATGCCTACAACAGGTCTATGTTGATTTTTAGTATCAGGTCTAGCAATTCTAGCAGTCTCATCACAGATGTAAATAACATGCCCATCAATATTATCGGCCAAGAGATCTTTAACCATAGAAATATTAGGTTCAACTTTAACTTGCTCAGGGGGTTTGTGTGTCCTAATATTACTTTTGTTGACTACAGTTGAAACTTTAGCATGATCCTTTATTCTAACAGGGAAAGGTGGTTTCTCAACATAAGCAGTAGGAACAAGAGGATCATTATAAGTGATAGTATTTTCTTCAACTTTAATAGGTGCAACTACTTTTACTTCAATGGGAGGATTATATTTAAACTACTTCTACTTAGGGAGATCGACATGAGTAGCAAATGATTCACAAAAGGAAGCTACTATCTCAGAGTAAGTCCATATTTAGTGCTAAATTCACGAAATGCATCGGTATCCATAAACGATTTAACACAATCAAACTTAGGTGTTATACCTGACTCCTTACCTTCGTCAAGGTCCCAATCTTCAGAGTTGCGTTTAATTCTCTCCAATAAATCCCATATGAATTCGATAGTCTTCATAAATCATTTCTGTTGAGAGCTCATGATTGGCGCATGAATATAACATTGACTTAAGCCTCCCTGAAGCTTGAGCGATGCTTTCTCCTTTGTGAGGCCAAAACTTATATATATAATTATGATCACGATGAACAAGATACATAGGATAAAACTTCTGGTGAAATTCTAGTTTCCATCGCTTGTAGTCCCATGGTCCCATATCATCACATAGCCTATACCATGTCAATGCATCCCCCTTCAAAGATAAAGGTAAGACCTTCTTCTTGATAACATCATCGAGCATACCTTCAAGCTTAGATAATCCACAAACTTCATCCACATAGATTAAGTGTAAATCGGGATGCAATGTTCCATCTCCTGCAAAACGATTCGCTAGTAGTGTCTCTATCATACCTGAAGGAATTTCAAAGTAAACATTTTAGTAGGTTTAGTAGGTTGAGGAGCAACTCCTTGCTCTACTGGTCGGGGTGAAGATACATCGAACAAGCCCCTCAAAGTATTATGTTCCATAGTAACAAGTGACAGTAAATTTCAGAACACTATATAAATTTTTCCTTACCAAATTCCACCTACCAAATGCACTTCACTCCCCGGCAACAGCGCCAGAAAAGAGTCTTGATGACCCACAAGTATAGGGGTTCTATCATAGTTCTTTCAATAAGTAAGAGTGTCGAACCCAACGAGGAGCAGAAGGAAATGATAAGCAGTTTTCAGTAAGGTATTCTCTGCAAGCACTGAAATTATCGGTAACAGATAGTTTTGTGATAAGGTAATTTGTAGCGAATAGCAAGTAATAGAAGTAAATAAGGTGCAGCAAGATGGCCCAATCCTTTTTGTAGCAAAGGACAAGTGATGTAGGGTAGAACCCCAATCGCCCGATCTTTCACGAAAGGAGCAGAATCCCGGTTGAACATGAAGAACACAAAGGGGAAAACGAGGGGAAACATAAGGGAAAAAGGAGAGGAAAACTCAAACCAACAAGATAGTCACACACGTGCTAGATCCCCGAATACAAAGAGTAAGATACACGATCCACGATCAACTAGGGACAATACACGGTAACCGATCTTCTCCGTGAGGAGGTCTTGATGTTCTTCCCTAAAGAGGGGTCTTGTATCCTCCTGGGAATCTTCTCCGAGGAGGTGCGATCTCTGAGCAGAAGGTAACCAAGGAGGTGCGATCCCCGAGAGTTAGCACGCCTGGGCTAGTCGAAGTCATTGGCGGCCGGAAGCTCCGGGTCGGCCGGAAGGTCCGGGGGCCGGAAGTTTTGGGCTCTGGCCGGAGGTTCCGGGCGATCTAGAGTGTTGACGCCTGTCTCTTCTTCTACAGACCTCTGCTCCGTGTCTTGAGAGTTGTACGTGATCACACATAGCATCTCGGACTTAGGCAGTAGCCATGTCTCATTTGAAGAGGGGGGAAAACTCATGTAGGAGTGATGTCACCTCGGATTGAATAGCACGTACCCTAGCCCTTGTCATGGGCCCACTTGGAGCTTGGATAGTTGATGTGGCATCCATGGGGATGGTCGTGGGATGCTCCGCATCATCTCCCCTCCCTTGGGGAAGATCCGTCCTCGGATCGAATTCTTCATCACCATGGTAGAGAGAGATCTTTGATGTTGAAGATGTTGCTCACGTTGTATTTGTCGCGCGGGAGGTCGATCTTGTAAGCGTTGTCGTTGTAGTGTGCGAGCACCTTGAAGGGTCCATCTGCTCGTGGTCGAAGCCTAGACTTGCGTTCTTGTGGAAAGCGGTCCTTGCGAAGGTGTTGCCACACAAGATCACCATTGCTGAAGACCATAGGTTGCTTGTTGATGTTGAGCTTGGTCGCAAGGCGTTGTACTTGGCGCTCGATGGTGTTTCTTGTATCTGCATGCACCTTCTTGAGATGTGACGCTCGTGCACTTGCGTCCAAATTGATGCGCTCTTGGAGTGGTAGAGGAAGAATGTCCAATGGTGACAATGGGTTAAATCCGTAGACGACCTCGAATGGGGACTTGCCGGTTGTTGAGTGTCTTGCCCGATTGTAGGCGAACTCGGCGATAGGTAGACACTCCTCCCACTCCTTTATGTTCTTCTTGATGAGTACTAGAAGTAGAGCGGAGAGTGTGCGGTTGGTCACCTCCGTTTGGCCATCGGTTTGAGGATGGTAAGCCATGGAAAAGAGTAGCTTGATTCCGAGCTTTGCGCATAGGGTCTTCCAAAAGTAGCTAAGGAACTTGACGTCGCGGTCCGAGACGATAGTCTTTGGCACACCATGTAGATGCAATATTTCCCTACAAAAGAGATTAGCAACATGTGAAGCATCGTCTATCTTGTTGCAATGAATGAAATGTGCCATTTTAGAGAAACGGTCCACAACGACAAATATGGAATCTTTCCCATTTCGAGTCCTAGGCAAACCAAGTACAAAGTCCATGCTAATGTCTTCCCATGGTTGGTATGGAATTGGTAGAGGCATATGGAGGCCATGAGATTGAGCTTTGGACTTAGCTTTGCGACATGTAGAGCATCGGTTGGTGAAACAATTGACGTCCCGAAACATCTTGGGGCAAAAGTAGTTCTTCGAGAGCGTGGCAAACGTCTTGTCGCGACCGAAATGTCCCATTAAGCCTCCTCCATGAGATTCCTGCAAAAGCAACAAACGAAGAGAAGACTCGGGGATGCAAAGTTTGTTAGCTTTCATAAGATATCCATTTTTGATGTAATAGCGTTCGCAAGAGGTGTGCGATAAACACTTGGCATTAGGAGTAGCAAAAGTTGCATCATGCTCATACAAGTCTTTGATATGCTCGAAACCAATGACATCGAACTCGAGTTGTGTACCAAGCGTGCATATGCGGGAAAGTGCATCCGCTACGATTTTTTCTTTACCCTTGATGTACTTGATGACATAAGGAAAAGACTCAATAAATTCACTCCACTTAGCATGACGCTTGTTCAACTTGGTTTGGCCCTTAAGGTACTTGAGAGTCTCATGATCGGTATGAATGATGAACTCATGGGGACGAAGGTAATGTTCCCACTCATGCAAAACACAGACTAAAGCATATAGCTCTTTGTCATATATGGGGTAATTGAGTTGTGCTCCAGAAAGTTTCTCACTAAAGTAAGCTATGGGGCACTTCTCTTGTGTTAACACACCGCCTATGATGTAGGGTAGAACTCTAATCGCCCGATCTTTCACGAAAGGAGTGGATCCCGCTGTCGGTGTCAAAACCGGCGGATCTCGGGTAGGGGGTCCCGAACTGTGCGCCTAGGCTGGATGGTAACAGGAGGCAAGGGACACGAAGTTTTACCCAGGTTCGGGCCCTCTTGATGGTGGTAAAACCCTACGTCCTGCTTGAGTAATATTGATGATATGGGTAGTACAAGAGTAGATCTACCATGAGATCAGAGAGGCTAAACCCTAGAAGCTAGCCTATGGTATGATTGTTGTTCTGTATGTTGTCCTACGGACTAAAACCCTCCGGTTTATATAGACACTGGAGAGGGTTAGGGTTACACAAAGTCGGTTACAATGGTAGGAGATCTACATATCCATATCGCCAAGCTTGCCTTCCACGCCAAGGAAAGTCCCTTCGGGACAAGGGACGAAGTCTTCAATCTTGTATCTTCATAGTCCAGGAGTCCGGCTGAAGGTATAGTCCGGCCATATGGACACCCCCTAATCCAGGACTCCCTCAGTAGCCCCTGAACCAGGCTTCAATGACGACGAGTCCGGCGCACAGATTGTCTTCAGCATTGCAAGACGGGTTCCTCCTCCAAGTACTTCATAGAAGATTCTGAACACAAAGATAGTGTCCGGCTCTGCAAAATAAGTTTCCACATATTGCCATAGAGAGAATAATATTTACACAAATCTAATATGCTAACATATTCAGTAGTGTGACATCGCACCACGGCCAAGCCTTCATTCGAATCGTTTTATTGTCCCACCTCAGCGTGTCATGCGAGGTGGTTTCCTTGGCACGTCTTGTCGAAGCAGAGATCGTGTCCCCTTATTCCAGGATTCAAATTAATATGGGCGTGGGTAACCCAACCGCTTCTAGGAATCCTAGGCAAGTCCAAATGTCCACGGAGAGGACGCTTGATATTCACCCTCTTTATAAAGGGACAAGGCTTTTATTTTTCCCTCCCTTGCTCAATCGAATCCTTCCCCCACCTCAAGCTCAAACACCCAAAGTTCAGGTCAGGTGCTCTGAACCGTCAATCATGTCTGGATCTAGCCTTCAAGGCCGATGGGTGCCTTCCTCCATCACAGAAGAAGACATCAAAAAGTTGAGGGAGGCCAGATATCTGACCGCCGAGGTTTTGCATCGGCTGCCTGCCCGAGGGCAGGCCGTCCCCTCCCCCGAACCCAACGAGAACGTCGTGTTCGTCTCCCACTTCCTCCGAGGTCTAGGCCTTGCTCTGGATCCTTTCGTCAGGGGTTTGATGTTTTATTACGGGCTAGATTTCCATGATCTAGCTCCGGACTCCTTTCTTCATATCACGGCATTTATCGTCGTGTGTGAGGCCTTCCTCCTGGTTACCCCTCACTTTGGCCTGTGGCTCAAGACCTTTGAAGTAAAGCCGAAGATAATCGAGGGGAAACATGCAGCGTGTGGGGGTGCCTCAATATGCAAGATGACGGGAGCTCCATGGCCCAAAGGTTCCATTCCAGAGGTGTCTGAATTGTGTCAACAGGAGTGGTTCTACATCACGGCTCCTAGAAGTGCGAAGTGGGCGGCCGCCCCTATTTTCCGCTCGGGCCCTCCACCATAATTGATGTCATGGATCAGCAGAGGTCTGAGCTGGGGTCCAGCCAAGGAAGTGCCTATACTGCAAAGCCGCATTCAAGATCTCTTCAATGGAGATTTTAGTTTGGTTGCGGTAATACAAGTTATGCTGGTTCGTCAAGTCCAGCCTTGCAAACGCCGTCCCCTTGGCCTGTGGGAGTTCAATCCCGAGGGACCGCGTGTCATTCAAAATTTCCTCGGCCTGACGCACGAGGAGATGTACAAATCATTCTTTGGACCTCAGGTAGAGTGTCTGGAAATCACCGAGGATGTGGGCCTGAGCAGTAACCGCGCCGCCGAACAGGTAAGGAATCTTCCGGCCGAACATACTATCTCTCATTTGTTACGAAGTTATTTCTGAGAGTTCGCTTTTTGACCAGGACTGGCTAACAAAGGCGAAGTTGATTCGGTGTTCGGCCCCCCTCCCTGAAGGTTTGGACAATCCGGTATTGGAAAATATGCTCCAGGTCGCACCTTGCCCGGAGCCCTTGAAGGAAGATACTGGGCAGGATAATACGGGCGGACGCGGGACCCCAACGCTGCCCATTCTAACCGAGGGAGCGAGCGTCTCCATGAAGGAAGACGACCGGAGGAGGAAAAGGACTGCGCCTGGGGATTCGGACGCCGAAGCTTCCAAACGAGAGAAGAAGTCTCCCACAGAGGGTCCTACCTTGGGGGTGCTTTTGCCGCACAAAGTCCGCGGGGGGATCAATTCTCCAGCGAGTCGTAAGTGACCCGAAATACTTTAATAGTACAGGTATGCCATCTTTTTCTTCTGAGAAAATAACCACCGCATATATCTTTGTAGTTCGGGCCTTAGCCCCTCTCAAATGAGCTCGTCTTCGGGGGATCTTCTTCCAGAGATGATGGAGAGCGAAACGCCTCCTCCGGACTCCTCCGCTCCGGAAGCGGGCGACCCCGAAGTGTCGTCGCGGAGGGCCTCTCCGAGTCCAGTGAGGCAAGAAGATAATCCCATTGACCCTCGAAGCTCCCAGTGTCCGGCTCCCGAAGAGAGCAGACAAAAGAGTCTAGCACCATCTGGTGTGTGATCGGATGTTCTGAGGGAGTTGGTGGGGCGAGCGGCCATCTCAGATGTACACCGTATGCTGATGAATACGGTGATGGAGAGAATCTCGTCCGCTGAAAGCGGATTGCATGAAGCTTTTATGAGTCTACTGACATGTTTGAGGTACGTAAAATAATGTATGATAGTCCTGCACATGCTAGGTGTGCCCTGTGTAGATAGTAGCCCCTGAGAGTCTGGTTGTCATCGGAAACGACGACGAACAGAGGATCATATTCCCAGGTAATAGCCATACTGCCTGTATGTGCAGGTGATGGAAGCACCGGTGGCTAGCCGGACTAGCGAGTTTGCCCATTTAAAACGGCAGTTGGATGCGGCAGACGCCGACATCGAGCTTGTTAACAAAAGGCTTGACGATGCACAGGGTAAGTGTCATTATCTGGTAAACGCCACATAGTAAGAGCAGCATGATGCCAGTATCTTTAATATGTTGTGACTGCAGATGGAACTGCCACTGTTGAAGCCTTGCGGGCAGAACTTGCCCGAGCCAAGGAACAAGCGAGGTTTGGTAATGCGGCTGCTTTGAAGGCGGCCGAAGAGTTGAAAGCTGAGAAGGCCGCGCATGGCGAGAGCCGAGATAAGATGGCCAAGATGGCCATAGAATTAAAAGCCTCCGCCGACCGTTGCTGGGTTCTTGAAAAGGAAAACCTAGCGAAGGCATCGGACCTTGAGAAGGCTGCTGCGACGAGAAAAGAGATCCGCTCTGCTATGAGGGCGAAGAAGGAGGAGCTGCGGGAAGCCGGGGATATTGTAGCTGGGAAATCCTTTATGTTGCGGAGGAAGTTCGGAGATCCACAGTATGCCTCTCTGGATTGGCTATGGAGTTCGGAGGATGTGTATATGGATTTGGCGGCGAGCGCTGCTGATGCGGCCAAGTACTTCCAGGGTCAGACGGAGCGCAAAGTGGACCAACTGTTTTGGACACAATTTCGTTCTCCCGAGCGTCCGCCTTCATTTACTGACCAATTAGCCGAATGGGACAAACTGAATAGGTTGTCCAGACTCGCCATGAGGTATGTTGTGGATCAGCTATGGCCCGAAAGGCCAAAACCGAACAGCTATTTTAGCTTGGTGCAGCAGTTCCTTGACGTGGTGCCGCGCATTAATGCGATGAAGAGGTCGGTGTGCATAGAGGGCTCACGGATGGACTTTGCCTGTGTTAAAGCATACTGGGCGGAGATGGATGCTACCACTGTTGCAGCGTGGGATTCGGCCATAGGTCGAATGGCTGCTGAGCACTACTTTGAAGAAGTTCTTGAGGGTGCTCGTTTGATAGAGACCCAGATATTATGTTTGAGTGATATGTAATCTCATTGTAAGCGAAATGCTTTTCTAAATTTTTATAAGGCTATTTTTATACTTTTGCCTGAAAGTAATATGATGCCTCCTCGGCGGCCGTTTATGTATACATGTGTATAACCTGAAAGATTGCAGCTGTCGGCTTCAACCCCACGCATATAATGCGGAGGTGCTCGCAAAAAACACGCGTTCACACTTAACCCAACGTCTTGGTCCTATTAAGGAGGTGATAGCGGAGCGAGCGAGGCAACCGGACTATAATGCTTTAGCACTTTCACTTAGCCATAGGAGTTTGACAGTGGGGCTACTAGATAGCCCCTGGTGGCTCCGCACTCTCCTGATCCCGGTGTGCGTACATGCCTGGCTGGAAAACGACCCTTCGTTAAGGTGGAGGAATTCTAACATTCCAACGGTTCATCGAGTGGTTGACCAGTCTCACGCTATATCATGACAGTCATTTTTCGGCTTTCTCTACTGAGGTGCTCGTCCGGATGAACCAGGGCACAATCGCAGTAGTTCTCCTGGTGCTACCTTAGCCGGTAAAGCGGAACGTAAGGCACCAAAACACAGGAGCTGAGCAAACCCAACATTTGACCAAAGACAATGATTTGGAGCTGATGCATATAAGGCCAAACTCGCGACGCCGAACACTCCCTAAGGTATTCGGTCTTTGTGGTATAAACCGGGCCTAAATAATGGCCTTTGTAAGAAGCCCCGTGTGTCCAGGTACATGCATTGTTCTGGTGTGGCCACATGCCAAGACATCAGCATCCTTCTGAACGGTGGATATGTATCAACAAGAGACAGTAAAAAAGGTTTACGTAGGGTCTTAATCTAAAAAGAATCCTTGGAGCGGGTCCCTGCTACACGTCTGCGCCTGTGTCTCCGTTGTGCCGTATCCTGGACGGGTGTAGCACGATGATCGTCTGTAAAAGAGAGGAATTTAGGTGAAAAAGTTGTCGTGCAAAAAGATAGTTTTTAAAGAAACCATGTATAATTCAAGATGAGAAGAAATTGCAACTTGTCTGCGCGCGTTGAGCCCCTTGTATTGACAAATAGGGGTGTGACCATTTATTCGGTATAAATAGCGGCGCCGGACATGATTAGTTGTGTCTGAGGTCTTGACGACCTATTGGATGCTTTCGCTGGTCCGGGCGCCTTTAGTGTGCGGCTGCCAAGGCAGCCGCACTCTCTTGGGCGCCCAGAAATCGCTTGATATTTCCGTTCACTTAAATGATGCCACGTGGACCGGGCATCTTGAGTGTGAGGGAGGCGTAGTGTGGTATTGCATTAAAGCAAGCAAAAGCTTCGTGTCCGAGCAGTGCTTGATAGCCACTTTGGAACGGAGCGATGTGGAAGGTTAAATGCTCGCGACGGAAGTTATCGGGGGAGCCGAATATAACTTGTAGTAGGAGGGAGCCCGTACAATGAGCCCCTGGGCCTGGCGTTACTCCTTTAAAGGTAGTATTGCTATGGCAAATTTTTGTTGGGTCTAACCCCATCCCGCGGATTGTATCCTGATATATTAGTTTTAGATTGCTGCCACCGTCCATCAGGACTCGTGTGAAGTGATATCCGCCAATTACTGGGTCTAATACCAGGGCAGCCCATCCTGCGCGTCGGATACTTGCTGAGTAATCATGATGGTCGAAAGTGATCGGTTGAGATGACTACTGGAAGGGCTTCGCGGTAACAGGCACTTGGGTATATTTTCCTGGGAGTGCCGCGTTGTTTTTTCCCTTGATCACGTGTAACACGTTTACTGTTTTGACTTCTAGTGGAAATTTCTTGTGTTCCCCAGTGTCTTGCTTGGGAGGCTCGTCCTCGTCTTCACTTGGTGTGTCCTCCCCCTTGTGTACGACGTTGAGCTCGCCGGACTGCTTGAAGACCGAACATTCTCTATGGGTATGATTAGCAGGTTTACCAGGGGTACTATGGATCTGACATACTTGGTCCAGAATTTTGTTGAGGCTGGACAGTTCATCCCTGGTGCCTTTAGAGGGCGGCTTTTGCTGACCTGGCCAAGAGCTTTTGAATCCGGCGTTTAGTGTCGTGCCCTTCGTGCTGTCTTCTTTATTTCAGCGTTTGTTATTGCTGTTGCGCCGTGATTTCCCGTTTCCATCTCTAACTTCAGATGTACTGGGGTCGCAGGTGCTGCATCTGGCTAGCCAACTGTCCTCACCCGCGCAAAAGCAGGTCATGAGGCTTGTTAATGCGGCCATCGTTCTCGGCTTATTTTGGCCGAGGTGTCTGGCGAGCCATTCGTCACAGACGCTATGCTTGAAAGCTGCCAAGGCTTCGGCGTCCGGACAGTCGACAATCTGGTTCTTTTTAGTAAGAAACTTGTTCCAAAGCTTTTAGGCTGACTCTCCGGGCTGTTGAGTTATATGACTTAAATCGTCCGCATCCGGAGATCAGACATAAGTCCCTTGAAAATTTGCCCGAAAGGCGTCCTCGAGCTCTTCCCAACTTCCAATGGAGCTTTCGGGGAGGCCTTTAAGCCAGTGACGAGCTGGCCCTTTGAGCTTGAGGGGTAAGTACTTGATGACGTGGAGATCATCTCCTCGAGCCATATGGATATGAAGGATGTAGTCCTCAATCCAGACCCCAGGGTCTGTTGTTCCGTCGTATGTCTATATGTTTACGGGTTTGAATCCCTCTGGAAATTCATGGTCCAGCACCTCATCGGTGAAACATAGGGGGTGTGCGGCACCCCTGTAGCTGGGTGTACCGCGTTGTTCGGATGTTTGTTGTGTTGCATTGTATGCCGGGGCGCGCTTGTGTGGTCCATAGATGGATCTTGTTGCGCCATACTTTGGGTGTGAGCCCTCGCATGGGTCGCGTGTTGTATTGTGAGTGGCGTTGTATGCCGCTCTGTGTTGGCAGAGGGGTCGTCTATCCGGCCAGGTGTCTGCTTTTATATTTGGTTGTGGGGGGTCTGAGGCCTCCTCATCGAATTCAGGTAGCAGCCTCCACTTTGGGTAGCTCTTGGAGGGGAGATTGTCGCCGTACCTCGCTGCTGTGTTGAGTATTTTACTCCATCTGGTTTGGAGTGTGTCTTGCGCAGCCTTGAGCCTTTGCTTCTGCTTTTTAAGACTCCTCGCGATGGCAACAAGCCTTTTGCGGGCATTCTGCTGCTCCGGGTGCCTGTCCGGCGTTATGTCATCCGGACCATTATCCTTGATAGAATTTGTTTGTTCGGTTTGATTATCCGGATTGCCGTTGTCCGGTAGCAGTTCACCCTGCGCCAGCGCTGGGTCTGTGTGATCGTTATTTCTGTCAAGGCGGGAATTGGGGCGGCGCTTGCGTCGCCGCTTTGACTGCTTCTCGAGGGAACAAGCCTTCGGTGCGTCCTTCCGCTCCTCGTCGTCATCTTTTGGTGCGTCCACCATGTATACGTCATATGACGAGGTGGCTTTCCACGGCCCAATAGGCGCTCGTTCTTCATCGTCTCCTTCATCGGCGTCCATACCGTCGATGTCTTCGGAGTCGAAGTCGAGCATGTCGGTTGAATCGTCGACAGTGGCGACAAAGTGGGTGGTGGGCGGGCTTTTAATTTCTTCATCGTCCGTCCCAACCTTGCTGGCCGTAGTCCGGCCAGGGCTCTCCTGATAAAGAGAGAGACTTTAGTGTCTTCCGAATATCGCCGAAAGGCGAGTGCTGAAAGATGTCCGCGACAGTAAACTCCATGATCGGCGCCCAATCGGATTCGATCGGCAGGGCCGCGGAGGGTTCGGAGTCCGGAGAGGAGTCCGGCTCCTTGGAGTCACGAGTCTCGCGGAGTGCGGGGCTGGTGTTCGGCTCGATCGCCGTTGGGATCGCAGCCCCCGAGACGGCGTCCAACCACGCATCCTTGATCGGCGCAGTTGGCTCCGAATTAAGGGTCAAAGCCGATGCAGGTGCGGCCTCCAGGACACTGTTCGGCGGTAGAGCTAGATCATGCTCGCCGTGACAATGCGGCGTGCGCGGCAGTGGCTCGAATCCGTCGAAGATCAAGTCCCCGCGGATGTCAGCTGTGTAGTTTAAACTTCCAAATCTGACCTGAAGGCCAGGGGCATAGCTTTCGATCTGCTCCAGATGGCCAAGTGAATTGGCCCGCAGTGCGAAGCCGCCGAAGTGGAAGATCTGTCCGGGGACTGCATCGCTATTGATGATCATAGGAGCCATCAAGCCGAACGGCGACGACACAGAGGAACTCTCAATGAAAGCACCAATGTCGGTGTCAAAACCGGCGGATCTCGGGTAGGGGTTCCTGAACTGTGCGTCTAGGCCGGATGGTAACAGGAGGCAAGGGACACGAAGTTTTACCCAGGTTCGGGCCCTCTTGATGGAGGTAAAACCCTACGTCCTACTTGATTAATATTGATGATATGGGTAGTACAAGAGTAGATCTACCACGAGATCGGAGAGGCTAAACCCTAGAAGCTAGCCTATGGTATGATTATTGTTCTGTATGTTGTCCTACGGACTAAAACCCTCCGGTTTATATAGACACCGGAGAGGGTTAGGGTTACACAAAGTCGGTTACAATGGTAGGAGATCTACATATCCGTATCGCCAAGCTTGCCTTCCACGCCAAGGAAAGTCCCTTCCGGACATGGGACGAAGTCTTCAATCTTGTATCTTCATAGTCCAGGAGTCCGGTTGAAGGTATAGTCCAGCCATCCGGACACCCCCTAATCCATGACTCCCTCACCCACGAACAATGCAAAGAACACGAGGGGAAATACACGAGGGGAACACAAGAGAACACTCAAACCAACAAGAGTGATCACACATGCGCTAGATCCACGAGTACATAAGAGAAGATACACGATCCACAGACAACTAAGGACGATACAAGGGTAGCCGGTCTACTCCGTGAGGAGGTCTTGAATCCACGGGGGGATCTTCCCTTAGAAAGGGGGCTTGAATCCAAAGGGATCTTCTCCGAAGAGGCCGCAGTCTCTCGCACGTTGGAGATCCGATATGGATGAGCGTAGCTCTATCTCTCAAATGAGATAAACCAGCGCTAACCCTAACTAGGAGGAGGTGGAGGAGTATATATAGTCTAGGTCCACGAAGGGGTAAGTGAGGGGCGAAAGGGTACATGGGCTTCGGCCTGAGTGTCTGCGCGCAGGCAGGGCCGAAAGTTCCGGGGACGGCCGGAAGGTCCGGGTGCCGGAGGTTCCGGGCGAAGGTCCGGGCAGGGTCCGGGATATCCAGAGAGTTGGCACACTCTCGGACAGCTTCAATGTAGCAGGGCCGGAAGCTCCGGGATGGCCGGAGGTTCCGGTGGCCGGAAGTTCCGGGCAGCGCCGGAAGTTCTGGGCTTTCCAGAAGCTTGTCCAGGCTTCTTCTTCCTTCTCTTGCACGCTTCCCTCGTGGATGGTGTAGGTGATCCTTGGCGCTTGCACTCCTCCTCGTCATCCGTGAAGCTCCGACAATACCTATGCATGCACGATGGAGGGTCAAGTAGTATACCATCCTCGAAGGGGTCAAGTCCGCACGTGTAAAGGAGACGATTCACCTTTGTGTATGTGAAGTAGATGCCGCACGTGTCACTCGCCGTACGGACTCTTCACATGGTGATGTCCATAGGATGCTCCGCATCATCTCCTGTCCCTTGAGGAAGATCCGACCTCGGATCGAAATCCAAATCACCATGGGAAAGAGATGGCATCGCCGTGTACGAGTGGTCGATCACCAAGTTCTCATCATCTTGAAGCTCGAAATGGGCACTCTCCAATGTCACACCATCTTGGGATTCCTTCAAAAGGAGCAAAGACAAGAAACACTTGGAAAAACAAATGTGGTTAGCATTAGTGAAAAACCAAGCATTCAAGAGGTGATTCACCAAACAAGTGTCGTCATCATGCAAAGCATATGGTTTGACAAAGGATTTTGACATGGCATATAAGCACATAAATTGAGCACAAGCAAAGATAACATGGGGACTAGCATGTGAATGTGAGGTAGTGATGCAAATATGTTTGACAAGAGAAGAAGCATCTACCTCAAATTCATAGAAAACATGGGCAAAGCACTCAATGAAAGGTCTATGGTAGGCATAGGAATCATTCACAACACCAAAAGAAATGCAGTGTCTAAACACATGGGTCAAGTGCAAGACAATCCAAGCATAACGTGCATAGGGTGTAGTGAAGATAGTGTGGCCCTCAACACAATGGAAAGAGCAATTGTTCATCATGTGTGGGGCAATCAAGGCAAACATGTAGCAATCAATGGGACATGGCATATGTGAAGTGATGACATTGTTGCAACCAAACATACGAGAGGAGCAAGTAATCCAAGAATTGGATGCAACACACAAGGCATATATATCATGATGCATGGAATGGTGAAAATGACAAGTCGAGGCAAGATCTCTAACAAGTGTGCAATCAAGTGGTCCAAGTCTCATGGTTTGGGGGTTCTCAAAAGAGAAGGATATCACCTTGAAAGCATGTCCTTGTGCGTCCTTCACAATGCCGAAGTACAAGCAAGTGCGATGTAGAATCGTCATGGTAGGAGGTGGTTCGCTCTGAAGAGCTCGGTTTGTCAACTCACGTGACGTGGAAGTTGACACAAGGTCCAAGTATCCTACACATGCACACAACAAAACAAAGAACGTATGCGCATGGTAGATAAACATATCATCCATCATGATGGTTCTCTTCTCTTGCACATAACCATTAGATGCACAAGTGCGTAAATAATATGATGCAACAATGGCAATATTCATGGCACTAGGTATATGGTGCAAAGAGGTAAGGCAAGCATGCTTCACAAAAAATATGTCCAAATCTCCAAATATATGCGAGAATGCTATGGGGCAATCTCATTAGCAAGACTAAAGGCATGGTTGCACTCAATACATGGCAAATCTAGCATGAGAGAGGCAACATATGGAGATATATGACAAGAAGCAATAATAATCATGTGATAAGCATGTAGATGGTTGTCATCAACCGCATGAAGTGAGCAAGTATGAGTCATCGGTGATGCAACAAGGCAAGAAATCATAGGAAACAAGTCGTGCAAGCTAGTAGTGCGAACATGCAACATACTAGAGGAAATCATGGCAATCATGTCATGGGAACAAATAATAGGCATAGGCAATGCACATGACATATCGCAAGCACGAACACAAAGCAAGATCATAGTATAATCATAGGCATGGGGCACAAAGAAAATATGGCAATAACAAGTGATATCTCCACCAAGCTTGCAAATACACATACAAGTATTAGAATCAATCATCATTTGTAATGCAAAGCATGGGTCACAAATGCATGGCAAAAGCATAGGGATGCGTATATCATGCAAAGTGAACATGGAAAGATGGGCATAGAATATGTAATGAACAATAACCCATATCCAAGTGAGGGTAATGTGGAAGAAATGCGCAAAGTATTTGCGTGAAGAGAGTGGTGGGAAAGACAATCCATGGGATCCCAAGTAATCATTGCTCTCTAGAGCTCGTTTTGTCAACTCGTGGGATTGCGAGGTTGACAAGTATTCATGGGTACCTACACAAGAGAGACACAAACCAAAGAAATTGTGCGCGTGGTAAATGTACAGATCATCCATCATCATGTGTATGTGCACGTGAGATTTACCACAAGATAAGCATCGCTCAAAGAAATTTGATGCATGGTATCAGAACATGTCATCCATCATGAAAGAATAGTTATTATGCATGACACGATGGGGATGCAAATTGAGAATACAATTATATGGCACATCAATATTCATGGGAAACATATTGTGCACACAAGTATTGGGATCAAAATCTCCTAAAATGTATGAGGAAACTATGGGGGTCTCCTCATGAGCAATAATGGAAACATCGTATGGAGAAAATGGACAACATCCAAAACAATGCATATCCAAAGCTAGTTGGTCATGGCATGGCCAATGAGATAAATGATGCAAAAGGAGGATATCAATATCATGACAAGAAAAACAAATTCCAATAACCATGGGCTTGTCATCTATGTCACAAGTGCAAACTGGGTTTATCTTAGTGACATATGATTGATCTCATGCATAGCATATGACAAGTCAAGCGGATTGGCAAACATGATGTGACCTAAAGAATTAGCACAAGAAATCCTATGCAACATGGCATCAAAACTAATAGACTCCACATGGCAATCATCATACTCATCATAAATGGGTAAATCATCGCATGAGGAAGTCACACTAGCATGAAGCATGGAAATAGGTTGACCAACATCATGCAAGCAATCAACGTCAAGAATGTCCACTAGTGGGACTAGAGCATCACCTTCACCTATTTTACCTTTGTCATTCCACTCATTTGGTGTAGGTAAGGTGGGAAAGACCAAATGGTGGTCATCTGCATCTTGATGGAACCATGTGGGGGGGTGCATCATAGTCCACCATGGCCATCGTCTTTTCCAAAGGTAGGACGAAGTCGTCACGAATCAATGTGTCATCATATATGGGACCTAGCACGAAATGAGAAGACACAATAGAGGTAGAGGTTAAGTTGTTATAAATCGAAGAGGCCTCACATGAACTATCAACTATCACTCTCTCTCTCCATGTAGTGGTTCACTCACTCCCTCAAAATAGGTGCACTCAAACTCACATATGGTGGAGTCACTCATCTAACTAAAATAGGTGGGGGTTGTGGCTCTCCTCACATGGGAATTGTGGAAACACATCATATATGGGGCTAGTGGCGAAGTCACTCTCTGTCACACCCTAGCCAGTTCAAGCATTAGAGTGTGCATCATGTTTAAATTTCTCTTAAATTTGAAATGGGGATGACAGAACCCCCAGCACCCCCCTTGGAACAACTAGGGTTTACTAAAAACTTTTTCAATGAACCTGAAATGCCCTTCTAAAAAGACCACCCTTTTTGTTTTGGGTTAAAACCTTGGACAAAAATGGTGCACATTTTTCTAGGACATCTTAGGGTCATTGAATTAATTCTTATAGTATTTGCATTTGGGCATTTAAATGCTATAAAATATTTTAAATGTTCAAATAATCATAAACCAAAATGTTTGCTATTGGATATATTCTAAGAAGTGGACATGATTAATTTTATGATTTATGGAAATGCCCTGGCATTTTTAATAAAGCCCTGAAGTTACAGAAATAATAGAATAAATAAAAAAATAGAAAAGGAGAGAGAGAACATAACTTACCTGGCGCTGCCCACCTAGCCCACCGGCTCGGCCTAGTCCACTGGCTCTTGCCAGTCGTCCTCCTCCTCCCGCCAGGAGGACGAGAAGCGCGTGGCCGGCGCCCGCGGCCACACACCGGCCACCTCCTGCTTCCGCCGATGCCCCGGATGCGCCTACGAGTGCCACGCACTCCCCCACGCCCCCTCTCTTTCTCCCCACTCTCCCCGTGGCCTCTCTCCCTCTCTAGCTCTCTCCCCATCCCCTGCCGAGCGCAGCCGTTGCCGCCGACAAGCACCACCATAGCCACCGCCATCCACTCGCTGCCTCGCCATGCCAAGAAGCTCCACCGTCGTCCGCTGCTTCGCCTCGACCCATCCTCGAGCGCTCGCTCGCCCCAGAGACGCTGCACCGATCTCGTCTTCAACCTCGATCGCCGGAGATCCCCCTCACCGCCCCGCTCGCTCCAGCTCTTCCCCGAGCTCGCCGTTCACTCCCCTGCAACCATAGTGAGCTACTGACCCGTTTCCCCCTCGCCCCGCGCTCGTCTGCGCCCTCTAACCCCCATGGCCATCGGAGCCAAAGCTCACCGCCGCCACCGCACGTCGCCGTCATGGCCACAGCCACGTTGGGTCACAACCAAGCACGCCTTCATCTTCAACGCACTCGCAGGAGCCCGTAGCACCCCCGCGCGCCCCTCGCCGTGCCTTCTAGCGACTAGTTCAACCTCGCCCGAACTCCGGCCGCCGCGGACGTGCTCGCCGCCATAGTCTCCGGCCACCCCAGCTCCACCTACTGCCACCACTCGTCGCGGCTCACTCCCCGCATCACGCAGATGGTCTCCGCCGTCCTTTTGGTTGACTCCCCCATGAGCCTATTACAGGTGGGGCCGGCCTGCTAATTAGTTTAGGATTGGAGGTAACTAATTTTAATTAGTTAGTCACTGACATGTTGGCCCAGGCCCCACTGACAATTAATTAGTACTAATTTAATCCTGTTAATTAGTTGAGCCACTAACAGACAGGGCCCACCAGTCAGGTTTGACCTGTCCGACCCAGTTGACCCGCTGACGTCACACCTATGTCATGCTGACGCATTAATTCAATTACTGGAATTATTCTTATATAGGAAATTCCAGAAAATAGCCAAAACTTCTAAAAATCATAGAAAATCAACCATAACTCCAAATCAAACAATTTCTATATGAAAAATGATCAGAAAAATTCAATCTATCCATCTGTAATGGTTTCATGCATGACAAAACAAGTTAACCTTGCTGTTTAAGCAGAATAAGATAATGCACTAATAAGGCCATGTTAAATGAGCTAACATTTGAATCTTTGATTCAAATGAGTTCATTCCTTTCTGTTTTAGCTTGCATTAGGCCAAGACACTTTCATTTTGCCATGTCATAGCATGCATCGTATTGTTGCATATCATCATGTGTTGGTTATGTTTAGTGTGTCTTTCGTGGTAGGTTCTGCCTCCGAGGATAACCCCAAGTATTCGTCTAAAGGGCAGTACCGTACTACCACTACATCAGGCAAGCAACCCATTGATCATTCCGATACAAACCCATGTTCTCGCTTCTGCTCTTGTTTACTGCATTAAGACAATGCGATTCAAACTGCTATGTGCTACGGTAGTTGAACCCTTATCCTCTGCATGACATGTCATTGCCACAGTAACTAGATGAAACCCACTAGCATGTGTAGGAGTTGATTGAGCCGTGTATGTGTTTCCTACCTTGCTATGCCTACTATGCTTAGAGTTTTGTCAGGTTTAGTTCATCTGGGTGATGGGCTAGAGTGAAATGCTTATGTCGGTAATGTGAGGGATGTGTTGAACATGATTTGGTAAAGGTATCGATGAGAGGCCATGTAGGAGTACATGGTGGGTTGTTTCATTGAGGCCGTCCCTAAGAACTGAGATCTGTATGTGTGATTTAACATTCAGTTACTACCATACATTGGGCCCGAAACCAATGGACCCTCTCGGCTTCTTAATCACCCTAGTACTCTGTCCAGGAGTTGCAAATAGATTTTGGTGTTTGTAGGTTATGTGTGGGCGGCCGTGCGTAGCGCTGACCCTAGGGGTGGGCTATGTTGCGGTAGATACACTGTGGCACGGTGTATCGAGTCACCCGTTTGGTGTCTCGGGAACTGTCGTGGATTTGTCACGGCAGATGTCCTTAGTGTCAGGACTTAGTCGCGAGGCCAACGCATCTATGTGGTAGCTTGAAAGGGGTTGAGTGGGACGAGAGACGCAGGGCGGATCAACACATAAGACGAGGATTTAGACAGCATCGGGCCCCGGGAAACATCCTCCCGTAAAAACCCTACATGCTGTTTGAGGCTAGGTCTCATTATCATCACGAGGGAGACGCCGTAAACCGGCTCTTTGTGTCTAGCCCTAGAAATTATTGATTGTTGTCTGTCCTTCTTTGGGGAGCCCTGCCCCTCCTTATATATGTTGAAGGGGCGGGTTACATGTGGAGTCCTATTAGGATTAGGACTAGTCTATCTCTAATACAAACCGGATATGAGTCCAGATCTTAACTCCTTGTAAGACAAATATTCCTTATGCCTTTCCTCTTAAACCGGCCACCATAGTATGAACCGGCCTTCATGAACCGCCCGTTGGGCCACCAGGTCTTGTCGCTCCTCGCACCTGCCTGCCGGATTACCAATGAGTCGTGAACCGCCAAGTGTCAGCGGGCTGCCGGTGAACCGCCAAGTCCGGCCGGGTTATACTTCCGGCCGGTTTACGCTGCGGGGTATATCCCCGACAATAGCCCCCAGTTTAATTTGGATTTATCCATGTTAAACTGATCTGCAACATAAACTCAAGAGCAAATTTGACAAGTTATGCTCCGGGTTAAAAATTCTTGTAAATCGGCACCTGATCATCCTTGTCATTTCCTTCTTCTAGAAAATCCGGTTTAATAGGCCAGCTTCATACTCAATTTGCTTTGCAGAAGATATTGAGAATAAATAATCCATTTGAATCGGCCTTCAATGCTCTTGATTTGACAAAAATATTGGCCTTCAAATATTCAACTGATATCAGCCGGTTTGAAAATATAGAACTTGCCGGTTTATCATTGCCAAAATTGTCGGGTTATAAGAACTGATGATCCCGGGTCATAACCGTTTATAGACACCGGGTTATGATTGTTACCAACGCCGGGTCACACAATTGATCTTCCTGATCTGCTCAAAATTGAAAATTTGAAGATGTTCCTCCTTTACATGCATGATACCTGTAGCCCCCAAGTGTTAAGAAGAGAATATAATGATAACTTAAGACTTGCTCCAATCAGTGTTGCAACCTTGAAGAAATCCGGTTTATTCATCTCAATCATATAAATTGAATACTCCATATATGTAGCCCCCAAGTACCGGGTTGTCATGCTTGCGGCAACCTGGGACTTGCAATTGCTTATAAAAACTTCAATCAGTGTAGCCCCCAAGGGCCGGGTCATTATGCAATAATTAGCAGGGACTTTATAAATATAATCATGTAGACTTGAGCAGTGATGCGTAGCCCCCAAGGGCCGGCTTAGTAAAATAATACTGAACCGGGACTTGATATATACTTCAATGAAAATAACACCTTATAATGTAGCTTCCATCGTAAGGCTTGAACCCACGTCCACAAGGTTAAGAGTTTCGTCCTTTACCAACTGATCAATGAATCCTTCAATATTATGGACGAAAATTTGTGTACCTTTAATTGTTGACAGGAGCAATTGGTAGCCCCCAAGGGCCGGCTTATTATGATATGATGAGTCGGGTCTTCAATAAAATGAGCAAAAAGTGACTTTGCATTAGCCCCCAAGTGTCATGGTGCATGCTTGCAGCGACATGAGACTTGGATATAACCTCAATTTGAATAATGTAGCCCCCAAGTGCCGGGTCGTACGCCTGCAGTGACTCGGGACTATTCCTTCAATTGTAGAATAAACCATATCCATTGATAATATGATAGCCATTGCGCTAAAGCGACTTTGAAAACCTTGATCATAATACTGGTCATTGATAATCATAATAGAAATCCAGCCATGTTTGGCTATTTGAATAATATACCCAATGATTTATAAGCGCATGATTCCAATGGCGCAATCCAAATATATACTGGCGACGTATAGTCCAAAGCTAGGCCGGTTTAATAAACTCCGGATAATTTCCCATCATATACTGGCGACTTATCGTCTTAAAGCCAGGCCGGTTTAATAAACACCGGATAACTTATCATCATGCTTTATTCAACCTGTCTCTGCATACAACAAGTTTAAAGTGTCCTGGCGGTTTACTGCCGGACGGGTCATAATGCCCAACAAATAACCTGGGTTTATAACCAAGGTTGCACTTTAAGAATAATCAAATATGAAATACATCATACCTGTGATATTGAATCACATTGCTGGTTTTACCAACTTTTTGTAGTAAGAGTGATAACCCCAATCTTGAGTAATGATAACTCCTTTCATACTGTGCCGGTTGATGATAAACCGTACCGGGTTGTGATAAACACCGGTTTAACCATATATAATACTGGCGACTCATAGTCAAACCAGACCGGGCTGATAGTCTCCGGATTATAACTTGATCCTGTATTGACAACTTGTATTTGAAAATCAAGCCGGGTTAATGAACGCCGGTTTACTCCATAATAGGATGGTAATAGAAAATCAAACCGGGCAGATGGCCCCCAGATTAGGACTTGACCGTGTTCCGTCAATTTGTAATTGATAGTTGAACCGGAAAAAATATGCTTGTTGACATAAAAGAAATCCGACAAAAGCAAAGAACAAACAAACCATGAAAACAACATGGAAGCAAAAGTAATGATAAAAACCATTTGAAAAAATGTGCTATACTGAACTGTTCAGATGGCATTACCATGGTCGGACAGGATCAAGGCCTCCAATAGGAGTGACAATGATTCAAGTCAGCCAGGTCCCCAAATGACTCGTGGCATATATGCCAAATCAAGAGGCGTAGCAATGGCTCAGGCCCGACCATGCTCCAAAGTGATTTTGTGGCCTTAGGCCGACCAAGAGGCATTACTGGTTCAGACTTGACCCAGTCCCCAAATGATCTGGTGGCTGTCGCCTATCAAAGGGTGTTTGTTGGTTCGTACACGACCAAATCCCCTAGTGATATTGTGGCCTTAGGCCGACCAAGAGGCATTACTGGTTCAAACTTGACTCAGTCCCCAAATGATCTGGTGGCTGTCGCCTATCAAAGGGTGTTCGTTGGTTCGGACACGACCAAAGCCCCCAGTGATATTGTGGCATTGCGCCGATCAAGAGGTGTAGCTATGGTTCGGATACGACCAAGCCCCCAAGTGATCAATAATATGATAAGCCAATAAGGCATGATACCCATGTTTGAACCGCGCATCATGGCAGCAGGTCCTCTTTGGCACCCTTTAACTTTTTGCAAGAGATAAATCCTTCTTGAACCGGACATTAAACCGGATATTGAGAGCTTCAAAGCTTTGTGGGAGACTTCTTTCCCTTGAGCCGTATATTAAACCGGAATCCTTCTTTTTAAGCCGGAAATTTTCTAACGGCCTTTAAATTTGCACCAATATGGCGGTTTAGGGTCCTGCATTAGACAACTTTGCAAACCGGAGTAATTGCTGTTTTTAAAGAACGCAATATATAATATAAAATATATTGGATGGATTTCACCTGATATATCATGCCAGGGGTTATCCACCGTGGAGTTGATGATCACCATGGTGCAGCTGAAATTAATGACGGCCGAGTCGGCCAAGGCGTTGTAAACCGAGAGTCGGCTGCGGGCGTCGTAAACCAGTGCAGACGGATAACCGGCTGCAGGCATTTGTAAAACGGCGCGGTCGATTGTCGGTGTAGACAAACGCCAGCAATGTGCTCTCCGTATCCGTGGCATGATAGCCACTCTTATAATGAGTAATTTTCCTGCACAAAGATCACAAACGAGAGTAATTGTTCTCGAAAGAATGAAGAAATATCATAAAACTTGATCGGATGTGCCAGGCCGGAAATAATCCGTCATGAAATTTATGATCGCTAGGTGGAGTTGAGGTCGCTCACGGGTGAACCGACCGCGGCGTGGTAAACCGGCGCGGACGGGTGAGTCGGCCGCGACGCTTGTAAACCAGCGCAAGCGCGTGAACCGGCCGCGTGGGCGGACGGGCAAGTGGTCCGTGGCGTTGTAAAGCGGCACGGGCAGGCAAGTCAGCTGGCGTGCTTGGTGTAAACTGGACCGCGACATGCGTGCCCGTAAAGCTGTGTGGCACAGCCGAACATGCATCCGCGGTATAATGGCATAAACAATTGTCCTGTGTAAAGATGTTACAGGGCAAATAATTGTTCTTTGACAAAAAACAATAAATGTTTAATAAGATAAATTTAGATGGATATCACCTGACTCGTCGGGATAACCGCGGCGCTGTAAGCTCGTGCTGACGGAGGAGTCAATCGCAGGCGCGGTAAGCCGCGCGGATAGGTGAGTCAACCGCAGGCGCGGTAAGCCGTGCGGATGGGAGAGTCAGCCGCTCGTGTTGATGTAGCGGGGGCTAATGTCGGGCAGTATGGCACGGATACACACTAGTGCAAAAATAATGCTGTGTTTGTCCTTTATGCAACACCTTTGTAATGAATAATGGTCTGGAAATTATTGCAATGATACTTCCGGGGTGACACTAGCTCCACTTTTTCCACGCCTCCTTGCAATCACTCCCATGCTGCATCTTGGGTTGATGGCTCCTAGCAAAACACTACATCGTTGCCGCCTCATAATTTTATTCAGCAAAAAAGGTGCTCCATAGCATCATTGGACGGGTTCCAGCTACCTACAGACTTTGTCATGCACAGTAGTTTAACAAAGACTCGACATTGAGTCAGATACTCCATAGCGCTTTATAACCAGAGACAGTGGCTGCAGGCAATGGCTCGGAACAACCGCGGCAGCTCAACTAGCAGAGGCGCACCCGATGGCGGTTTAGAGTGATGCGAGGGCGAGGCCGCGAAGGCAGGGAGCTATGTTTGAACCGGCGGCAGCTCTCAGCCGCGTCCCGGCGGTTCAGCAGCGGGAGCAAGGGCGCTCATGGTGGCGGTCTGGCATCTTGGCGGTTTATCCGCGGCTGCATGCGCGCACGGGAGGAACAACACAGCAAACTGGCCAGGCCGTCTCGCGCAAAAGAGCCTGGCGTAGCACGGACGGAGGCACCGGGCAGCTGGAGGCGGAGCCGCGGTTGCAACGGCGGCCAACCGGTGGTGGATCGGCGAGGCGCGGATGCATGAGGCCAAGCACCAGGCGGCTTGGTGGCGATTCAGACAGAGAGGTGGAACGGACCGCTCGTGGTCGAGGGCGGAACGGACCGCTCGCGGTCGAGGGCGGAACGGGCCGGAGCCGGCATATGCTGGGAAGTGGCTGGTCGCGGTGAGGAAGATGCTTCGAGTGGCGATGCGGAGGCAACCCGGCCGCTGGCGGAGGCAACCCTGGTGGGGACCCGGAGCTGGCCGGTGCGGTGAAGACGAGCGGGCGGCTGAGTCGCGCGATGACTGGTGGTGGTGACGAGGTCTGCACACGCTGAGGTCGCGAGCACGTAGCAGAGCAGTGACGCCGCGCCGGCCATAGCCGCTCCGCCACAATGGAGGCGAGACGGGTCGTGGACGGGGGCGCCGGAGGCGCTCCTGCTCAGCCGCAGAAGCAGCAGGCGCTCGAGGCGAGGCTGAGGCGGAGACCGACTCCGTGGTCTTATCCACCTCCTCCCCTTTTTTTTGACTGGGTCCTTAGTGTCAGGACTTAGTCGCGAGGCCAACGCATCTATGTGGTAGCTTGAAAGGGGTTGAGTGGGACGAGAGACGCAGGGCGGATCAACACATAAGACGAGGATTTAGACAGCTTCGGGCCCCGGGAAACATCCTCCGGTAAAAACCCTACATGCTGTTTGAGGCTAGGTCTCATTATCATCACGAGGGAGACGCCGTAAACCGGCTCTTTGTGTCTAGCCCTAGAAATTATTGATTGTTGTCTGTCCTTCTTTGGGGAGCCCTGCCCCTCCTTATATATGTTGAAGGGGCGGGTTACATGTGGAGTCCTATTAGGATTAGGACTAGTCTATCTCTAATACAAACCGGATACGAGTCCAGATCTTAACTCCTTGTAAGACAAATATTCCTTATGCCTTTCCTCTTAAACCGGCCCACCATAGTATGAACCGGCCTTCATGAACCGCCCGTTGGGCCACCAGGTCTTGTCGCTCCTAGCACCTGCCTGCCGGATTACCAATGAGTCGTGAACCGCCAAGTGTTAGCGGGCTGCCGGTGAACCGCCAAGTCCGGCCGGGTTATACTTCCGGCCGCTTTACGCCGCGGGGTATATCCCCGACAGGAACCTTGTTCACATCGTTCGGGGCCGTATGTGGAAACCTCGGCCGGACTCCCTGCGGATGGAACCTGAATAGGCTATAAACCTGGACTAGAGGCTTGAGTGTTAGGTAGGCCGTGGCCGACACCCTCGTTGGGCTTCCGCTTGAAGGTTGCTGATTACATGTCGTGTAAACGGCGGTAAGTGGTGAAAGAGTGTATGAAGAAGTACACCCTTGCAGGGTATAAAACTATTTGAATAGCCGCGTCTGCGGTAAAGGACTACTTGGTTGCCTATACAGTTCATAGACAAGCTAATGGATACTACTAAAAGACTCAAGATAAGTGTGAGTACCGAGGATGGCCCTCTCGTAGGATGACGAGGGAGGATCCCCGGTGGAGTATTGTGTTGGTGATTAGTGGACTCGTGTGCGAAAAACTGTTTTACTAGTGGAGTTCCGTAGGATAGCTTAGCCAAGAGTCAAAGCTGGCTTGCTGCAATAACTCCACTACCTTCTTGAGAATGAGCATGTATAGTAGGTTCTGATGTAAGACTTGCTGAGTACCCTTGTACTCATGTTTGCTTAATTACTGTTTTCAGACGACAACACCGCCCCCTCCGATGGGTTTTATGTAGACCTTGATGTCGACGAGTGACTAGCCACCCAGGCGGTGATAGACAGGCTTCGAGAAGCCTTCTTTCTTTCTAGTGTCTGTACTCAGACTATTTTCTTCCGCATGTGCTTGTATGCTTGTATGACTTGAGTGTTGGGTCATGTGACCCCTACCTGTATGAACATGTTATGTATGGCTCTATAGAACCTTTAAATAAAGTACTTGAGTTGTAGAGTTTTGTTGTGATGCCAGGTTGTATGTACTCATATCGAGCATATTGTGTGTATGATTGAAATGCTTGGTATGAGTGGGGTCCGACAATCTAGTTGTTTATCCTTGGCAGCCTTTCTTATGGGAAAATGTAGTCTAGTGTTCCTCGAGCCATAGTAGTCCGCTACAGCCCGGTCCACCGAAGTCCTGCTAGCCTAGCACTACTGCTCAGGACACTTGACTGGCCGGCATGTGTTTCACTTCGTTCCTATGTCTGTCCCTTCGGGGAAATGTCACGCGGTGACATCCGGAGTCCTGCCTAGCCTACTACAGCCCGGGTTCCCCAGAGTCCTATTAGCCCAGTGCTACAGCTCGGATTCACTCGCTCATGACCGACATGATCGATGTGATTCATGTATGCCTGTCTCCATAGGTCTGCGCCGCTTTGGGTTCACGACTAGCCATGTCGGCCCGGGTTCTCTGTCATATGGATGCTAGCGACACTATCATATACGTGAGCCAAAAGGCGCAAACGGTCCCGGGCCATGGTAAGGCCACACCCGTGGGAATACCGTGCGTGAGGCCACAATGTGATATGAGGTGTTACCGGCTAGATCGATGTGACATGGAATCGGGGTCCTGACACTCTCACTCTCAATATGGTGGCAAAATTCACTCAAGTCATCATACGTCGCCGTGGTTGAAGGGGGAATCCCATGCTCAACCATCTCATCGCCGTCGTCGTGGATGAAAGCCGAAGATGGCACATCATCATTCTCGCCTCCTAAGATGGAAGCATCATCCTTGCTCGTCACCATGTCGCTCGCCTGCATAGCATGTTCCTTGATTGGCTCCATAGTCGTAGTCATTGCCACGCCGTCTTGAAAAAGATTCGAAGTAGACTCGGCATCATCAATCACGGGATGGCGGTGAAGTCGAACTTGGGAGCATCGTCTTGGATCTTGTCGGGCTTGGAAATCATGGTGGTACTAGCCTCATGCACGTTCTCATGGAGCTTGGTCATCGCGAAGTGAGCTTCGGGTGGAGAAGCTTTGGCTTTCATGAGTTCTTGTTCCGCCTTGAGAGCACCAATGTAGTTGTCATCTAGGGACTTGTAGTTCTTGAGGAAGATCGTCTTGGAGATATCGTTGTGCAATCCCATCATGAAGTGGAACTTCATCGAAATGGGGTCGTCCACGCCGGCTCGTCGCAAGGCAATCTTCATCTCCTTGAAGTACGTGTCGATGGACTTGGATCCTTGGGTGGTGTTCTCCAATTGGCGTAGAAGTTATCTCGTGTAGGTTGGAGGCACGAACTCTCACCGCAAAGCTTTCTTCATCTTGGGCCAACTCATGTCATAGCTCTCTGCAGGTGTGTGAAGCCACCATGTGTACGAGTAGTCGTGGAAGTTCCTTGTGGCACACTTCACTTGATCTTCGGGACGAACTTGATGTAGCTTGAGGTAGTCGTCCATGAGGTGCTCCCACTCGAGATACTCCTCGGGTTCTTGAGTTCCATAGAAAGGAATCCCATGGTCGGTATCGAGGTCGTAGTAGCTCGTGGAAGTCATGGACTTGAGCTTGGGGAGCTTCTCTTGAGAATAGTCTTGAGGTGCTTGTTGGCGAATATGCCGTATGTCCGTAGGCGAAGATGCCTTGAAGTCGCTTGGCAAAGATGCCAAGGGGGGTGGTGAAATCATAGAGCAGTTGTTGGTGTTGAGCTATTGACCTTCACGTCCTTCTTGGTGATGGTGTCGATGCCGATGTGATCTTGCCGGAGATGGTTGCTTGAAGGCATGTACTCTTGAGCGTCTTCTCGAAGATGAGGAAGAACGCTTGTAGGAATTGGTGAGGGCCTTGATCTTCTGCATTTGAGCTTGCATATTAGCGTCGGTGGAGTTGTTCGTGGCATCGAACTCGTCGTTGTTGTTGTAGACTAAAGATGAAATTCCTTGCCTATCCATCACTCCAAGAGAAAAATGTTAGTGGAAGAAAGAGAAGAATGAATACCAAATGTACCTTGACCGAAGTTGAAAGTGGATCAATGATCACTCCAATGTGGACAAGGAAATATCACAATTGGTACCAATTCTTGTCGGTTTCTCACACCTACACAAGTAAGGCTTTATGGTGGAGCTCGGTGAGGATAGTGGCACAAAAATTTAATGCAAAATGTTAGCAAGACTCAATAATGTTGAAAGAGATTCACAAATTCGCAAGTGTAACAAGTAGACCAATAGCAATATGTGGCACACGGAAACACACACACGCATAGATAAATGGGGTCGTGCAACCAAGGATGAGCACAAACTGTGGAATCCATAGAAAACGCTCGTGTTGCACAACTCAAGAGAGACGCTAGCATGATTGCTCTATAGGCGGATACGACACTTGTGCACAACCTAGAAGATGCAAAATGTATGAACTTTCTATCCCAAGTATGCTATGTGTATGATGTTCCGGTGCTATGACCCAAGATGACCGGATATGACAATCTTATGTGCAATGTGGTATGATGCTATGGCACTTGCTTACAAGCACTTTGTTCACTCTTTTTCTTTGCTTAAAAGCTTATTCTCTTTTTTTGTATATGGCCACTTTGCGAAATGCACAAACCAAGATAGCAATTGTATATATGCGGGAACAAACTTGAGGCACGAAGGATGATATGATACCAAGATGATACCGATATGGCATGGTATGCATGAAATGTATGGTGTAGATCACTAATGTGCACAAGTAACGTTGCCGACAATACTTAAATGGCTAGTCTCGATAGGCAAGTGACGCAAAATGGGCTAGGGGTTATTAATGTAATTGCAAGGGAATATACAATGGAGGGATACCACAATGCCAAGATGATATGGAGATTACCGTCCTTGGCGATGATGAGTGGCAGTGATCTTGATGGAGATACCAAGATGATGGAGACTTGTCCCTAAGTAGCTGAAACACCTTAGGAAATAGAAGAACCGCGAACTCAATATCTCAAATGTCAAAATGGTGGTAGCGGGATGCGGTGGTGGTGTTGCGGAAGCTCAAAGGGATTGCGGCAATGCAATGATGGGTTGTGGAGTACGCAATGCAGAAATGGAGGGTAAGGTGGTGTACTATACATGGTGTCGGAGTTGGAACCACGGTCCCTAAGTAGCCGAAACACCTTAGGAGACATAACTCACAACACAAACAAAATTGGGTTAAGTTGGGGTGGCGGAAGTGTATAGTGGTAAAGCCTATGCGGAAGTGGTGGTGGTGGTTGATGAAGAAGCAATCATCCCTAAGTAGCCTAGACACCTTAGGAGACTCAAATCACTCCTCAAGCAACCACTAATGCGATGGGGAACAAAATTGGTTAGGTTGCGGAAGTCGGTGATGGTGTAGCGGATGATGTGGTGGAAGCCCTAGGCAAAGATGCCAAAGTTCCAAAATTTGATGGGGTCAAAAGGTGGTTAAACCAAGGTGAGGTCATCGGGCACGTCGATAGCTTCAAAACGAGCGAAAGAACACTCAAATCGGAGTTCGGAGCGAAAAGTTGTGACCAAAACGGTGAAAGAGGCTGATGCTGAAATTTCGGGGAATGTTTCTGGTTAGGCCGGAAGTTCCGGTGGGTGGCCGGAAGTTCCGGGGGCCGCGGAAAAAGTGCGGGGAGTCTGGGGTTTTTTCGGGGTAAACATTCTGCTTAGCCCGGAAGTTCCGGGGCTGGGACGGAAGTTCCGGGGGACTGAAGTTCCGGGGGAGTCCGGAAGTTCCGGGGGTCGTGGAATTTCTTTCGGGACGAACCCTAAATTCCAGATCTGAGAACGGGGACGGAAAAACTCGATTTCCTGAGGCAAAATTGAGACAGTTTCGTGGATGGAAAGTGGGGAAGACAAGGGGAATGCTAGATCCACTCATAACACAGCGAATCCATGGATCAAAATCGACAAAACATCATCCAAACCAACAGATCACAAAAAAATTGGGGCTATTTTTGGTGGGGATTTTCAAAATTGGGAAGAACACAACAAAATTAGGCTAGAAAACAACGAGGGGAGGCTCCGAAATCGTGATCAACATGGCTCTTGATACCAAGATGATGTAGGGTAGAACCCTAATCGCCCGATCTTTCACGAAAGGAGTGGATCCCGCAAAGAACGCGGAGAACACGAGGAGGGAAACGAGGCGAAAACACGAGGGGAGCAAAAGAGAATACTCAAACCAACAAGAATGATCACACATGCACTAGATCCACGAGTACATAAGAGAAGATACACGATTCATGGATAACTAAGGACGATACAAGGGTAGCCGGTCTTCTGCGTGAGGAGGTCTTGAATCCACGTGGGGATCTTCCCTTAGAAAGGGGGCTTGAATCCAAAGGGATCTTCTTCGAAGAGGCCGCAGTCTCTCGCACGTTGGAGATCCGATATGGATGAGCATAGCTCTATCTCTCAAATGAGATAAACCAAGGCTAACCCTAACTAGGAGGAGGTGGAGGAGTATATATAGTCTAGGTCCACGAAGGGGTAAGTGAGCGGCGAAAGGGTACATGGGTTTCGGCCCGAGTGTCTGCGCGCAGGGAGGGCCGAAAGTTTCGGGGACGGCCGGAAGGTCCGGGCGCTGGAGGTTCCGGGCGAAGGTCCGGGCTGGGTCCTGGCTATCCAGAGAGTTGGCACACTCTCGGACGGCTTCGATGCAGCAGGGCCGGAAGCTCCGGGATGGCCGGAGGTTCCGGTGGCCGGAAGTTCCGGGCAGCGGCCGGAAGTTCCGGGCTTTCCAGAAGCTTGTCCAGGCTTCTTCTTCCTTCTCTTCCACGCTTCCCTCGCGGATGGTGTAGGTGATCCTTGGCGCTTGCACTCCTCCTCGTCATCCGTGAAGCTCGGACAATACCTATGCATGCACGATGGAGGGTCAAGTGAGCACGTGTAAAGGAGACGATTCACCTTTGTGTATGTGAAGTAGATGCCGCACGTGTCACTCGCCGAACGGACTCTTCACATGGTGATGTCCATAGGATGCTCCGCATCTACCTATGCCATTACCACTAGCATCAAAATGAATCTCAAAAGGCTTGTCGAAGTTGGGTAAAGCAAGCACGGGAGCATGAGTAAGCAAATTCTTAAGCTCATTGAATGCGGTATCTTGGGATGGTCCCCAAACGAAGGCGCATTCTTCTTGCTTAAAGCATGTAAAGGCGAAGCAATGGTGCTAAAATCCTTCACAAAGCGACGATATAAACCCGCAAGGCCAAGAAAACTACGCACTTGATGCAAGTTGGTTGGTTGCGGCCAAGTCTTAATAGCATTGATCTTGGACTCATCAACATGAACACCCTTATAAGAAACAACAAAACCCAAGAAAACAAGCTTATCAACACCAAAAAGGCATTTCTCCGTATTAGCATAGAGGCGCTCTTTTCTAAGAGTTCGCAAAACGGTGCGGACATGGGTGACATGCTCTTTGATAGATTTGCTAAACACAAGAATGTCATCGAAGTAAACCACCACAAATATACCAATGTAAGGGCAAAAGACATGATTCATAAGGCGCATAAAAGTGCTTGGTGCTTCCGAGAGACCCATAGGCATGACTAACCACTCATACAAACCAAACTTAGTTTTGGAGGCGGTTTTCCATTCATCACCTTCTTGTATGCGGATTTGATAGTAACCACTCTTAAGATCAATTTTGGAAAATATAGTGGCACCACTAAGTTCATCTAGCATATCATCTAGGCGTGGAATGGGATACCTATAGCGAACGGTGATAGCATTGATAGGTCTACAATCGGAGCACATGCGAAAGCTACCATCATGTTTTGGAACAAGAATGACCGGTACGACACAAGGGCTCAAACTTTCACGCACATGTCCATGGTCTATGAGATGCTTTACTTGCCTTTGTATTTCTTTGGTTTCTTCGGGGTTAACGCGGTAGGGAGCTTTGTTCGGAAGCGGTGCTCCGGGTATGAGGTCGATGCGGTGCTCAATGCCTCATAGTGGAGGTAGTCCCGGAGGTAGCTCGTCAGGGAAAACATCGTGAAATTCCTGCAAAAGAGAAGAAAACACTAGAGGAAGATTGTGAGAAGTGTTAGTTTGTGGTGCATTGTCCTTGCACACAAGGACATAGTGTAGGACACTAGATGGGTTCTCACACACTCCTCGTATCTCAATTTTGGTGGCAAATAGGACTAAGTTCTTCTTTTCGCTCATCGTGGAGGTGTTTGATTTGGGCTTGTGGCGCTCACTCTCTTTTTGGTGGCTCGCTCTCTCACTATTCTCTCCACGATGGGTGGCTTGCTTGTCGGCGATCACTTGACTTGGGGACATGGTACGAAGTACATACTCCTTGCCCTTCATCTTGAAGATGTAGTGGTTCGTTCGGCCATTGTGGACGACTCCTCTATCGAATTGCCATGGCCATCCAAGGAGAAGATGACAAACGGACATTGGAACAATGTCGCACTCCAAGGTGTCTTCGTAGGCACCGACTTTGAAGGAGACTTGTACTCGGTGCTCCACTTGGATGGTGCCGGAGTCACTTAGCCATTGCACTTTGTATGCTTGTGGATGCTTCGTCTTGGGCAATTGGAGCTTGGAGCAAAGCTCTTCGCTTGCGAGATTATGACAACTTCCTCCATCGATGATGACCTTGACGGATCGTCCATTGATGCCGGCCTTGGTGTGGAATATGTTGCATCTTTGGTCTTCTTCTTGGTGATGTTGGAAGGTCAAGACTTCGGAGACAACGAGTGCGGGACTTGCGTCTTCATCGCAAAAGACTTGTTCTTCTTCATTGTTCACTTGGCGGTGCGTGGTGACTTGCTCAAGGGCTTCCATTTCGCCTTCACTCATGGAGTCATAGGTGCCATCATCGTTGAAGACCTTGGTTCGCTTGTTGGTGCACTCATAGGACTTGTGGCCTCGGACTCCGCAAGTGAAACACTTGAAGGAACTCGTGTTGATGATCTCATCGGTTGGGGTTGATGATGATGAAGCTCTCGTCTTGACATTGCTCATAGTAGGATGGCTTGTAGTTGACGAAGCTTTCTTGGAGGTCGACTTGTCGATGTTGGTAGAAGAAGGCTTTGTAGTCGGTGTTGGATTTGTTGAAGCTTGGTTGTTGGACAAACCGTAGGACTTGGATGAGAACTTGGCATACTTGAAGTCATCTTGCACTTGGTGTTCTGCTTTGGTAGCTTGGTGCACTAGCTCGATGAGATTGGAGTATGGTTGGAAGTCGGCGATCTTCTTGATGGGATGATTGAGTCCATTCAAGAAGCGTGACATTGTTTGCTCATCATCTTCCGTGGCATTGGATCTTATCATTGCAATCTCCATCTCCTTGTAGTATTCTTCAACACTCTTGGTTCCTTGTTTGAGTTGTTGGAGTTTCTTGAAGAGGTCGCGGTTATAGTAGGTAGGTACGAAGCGTGCTCTCATGAGATCCTTCATTTGCGCCCGTAGTGATGGGTGATTCACCTCTTGCCTCTCGGCGCTCTATGATTTGTTCCCACTAAATGAGCACATAGTCTTTGAACTCAAGGGATGCCATTGCGATCTTCTTCTCTTCTTCATAATTGTGCAAATGGAAGATCTTGTAAACTTTCAATGCCCGTGAAACGTACTCTTCGGGACCGTTGCTTCCATTGAACTTGGGCATGGTGAACTTGAGTTTGCCGTAGCGTTGCTCTTCATTGTGTTGGGGTTGGGGATGATGACGCCCATTTTGTTGATGATTGTTCAACTCGTGGTGCTCTTGGCGCGGAGGGTTGTCAACCACGTGTTCCTCTTGTCGTAGGGGATCTCTATTGTCATCATGATCTTGAGGAACTAGTTGTTCTTGGCGTGCTTGTGGAGGAGCTTCTCGAGCGCGAGGAGGAACTTGACGGTGCACGCGAGCTTGATAAATCCTCTCGCGGACTTCTTCGCGAAGTGCTTCGGCATGTTCACGAGCTTGTCGGCCTCGGTCGGCTACGGCTCGACTTGAATCGCGTAGAGCTCGTTGTGCCTCAAGTGCTTAAGTGTCATGGAGTTGTTGTTCTTGACGTTGTCTGTCGGCATCTTGTGCATTTTGGTGTAGACGCACGCGTTCTTCCTCTTCATGTTGGCGTTGTCGTTGCCGTTCTCGTGCTAGCGCAAAGGCTTCTTGTGTTTGATTCGTCGGTGCTGTTGTGAGTCGGTGTCGCGTAGAGGATTGAAGTTTGCTTGATGCTCGTTGCGCGCGGCATGGCGAAGAGTGTTCGATGTCGGTGTACTTGAGCCGGAGAGGGTGAAGTCAGAGTGGCGACTTGAACGGCTCCTTGTTGAAGTGGAAGAAGAGCGGTTGAGCAACAAAGCGCGAATCTCGTCCATCCTTGCGTCATTATCTTGTTTGTGATCGTCGAGCTTGTGGTCGAAGTAGTCCCTTGTACGTTGCTCGGAGAGTCGCAAGTCGGTGGCGAGGTTGTCGATGCAGTCACTCATGGCTTGTTGTTCTGGATGCAAAGCACGTTGTGCACCAAAAGAGGTGACTCTTGGTGACGAAGGAGTTCATGTCATCATCTTGCTCCATGAAGAGTGGGTTGGTAGAAGTACTTGGCCTATCCATCATTCCAAGACAAATGTGAGTGGTAGAAAGAGAAGAACGAATACCAATGTACCTTGACCGAAGTTGAAAGTGGATCGATGATCACTCCAATGTAGGACAAGGAAATAGCACGACTGGTACCAATTCTTGTCGGTTTCTCACACCTACACAAGTAAAAGCTTATGGTGGAGCTTGGTTAGGATGGTGGCACAAAATTTGATGCAATTTGTAAGTGAGCTTCAATAATGTTGGAAAAGATTGGAAAGATGCAATGTAACAAGTAGACCAAGCATATAAGGTACATGAAAAAACACACGCTAAAAAGATAAGTGGGGTTGGGCAACCAAGGATGAGCCAAAATGTGGAATCCACAAAAATGCTCGTGTTGCACAACACTAGAGAGACGCTAGCACGATTGCACAATAGGCGGATACAAGAACTTGTGCACAACCTAATTAGCAAAAATGCAATGACTTCTATCCCAAGTATGTTCTATGCAAGGTGTTCAGATGATATGATCCAAGATGATCTAGTATGACAATCTTAATGTTGTATGATGCTATGGTTCTTGCTTAAAAGCTCTTTGCTTATCTTTCCTTTTTACTTAAAAGCTTGTTTGGCTCTTTGATGTTTGACCTCTTTTCTCATGCAATGCTTGACGAACCAAGATAGCGATTGTGTGTGTGGAAACAACTTTGTGACACAAGGGATGATACCAATATATGCAACAATGATGTATGTATGCTATGGGAGGTATGATCACTAATGTGCACAAGTCTCGTTGCCAGCAATACTCAAAGGCTAGTCTCGATGGGTAAGCAACGCAAAGAAGTGAGGCTATGAAAGGCTATCAATGTAATGGCAAGAGTGATATGTCCAATACCAAGATGAGGTTACCGTTCTTGCTTACGGTTGAAGGTTTCAAAAGGATGAGATTGTAGTCATTGTCGTGGTGCATGGTCTTCAGTACGTTTGCGAAGATGCCGCTGCACCGTGGGAGGAGTTGTCGAAGTAGCAGAAATCGTCGAAGATGTGGGAACTTTCTGTCTAAGCCGGAAGGTTCGGGCAGGATGGAAGGTCCGGGGTCAGGAGGTTCCGGTGCGGCCGGAAGGTCCGGTGGCTGGGACGTCCGGGCGTGGCCAGAAGGTCCGGGGGCTGGAAGGTCCGGGAGCCGGAAGGCCCGGGCGTGTCCGGAAGGTCCGGTGGTTGCGAAACTGTCAAGAACAGAGAAGTGGGGATCATGGACTTGGGCGGAAAAACTTGAGGAAAAACCCAAATCCGCAGGGGAAAAGCAAGGAAATTGGTGTAAAAGAAGGATGGGGAGGCTAGATCAACGAGCCACAAACAAAATTCACGAATCCAATCCAACAAAACATCAACACACCAACAAATCACAAAAAAAAATTGGGGCTATTTTTGGTGGGGATTTTCGGATTAGAACGAAAAAGAACAAAATTAGGCTAGAAACACAACGGGGAGGCTCCGAAATCGTGATCAATGTGGCTCATGATACCAGGATGATGTATGTTAGAACCCCAATCGCCCGATCTTTCACGAAAGGAGCGGAATCCCGTGATGAACACGAAGAACACAAAGCGGAAAACGAGGGGAAACACAAGGGGAAACACAAAGGAGAGGAACACTCAAACCAACAAGATAGTCAGACACGTGCTAGATCCCTGAATACATAGAGTAAGATACACGATCCATGATCAACTAGGGACGATACACGGTAATCGGTCTTCTCCGTGAGGAGGTCTTGATGTTCTTCCCTAAAGAGGGGTCTTGAATCCGCTTGGGGAATTTCTCCGAGGAGGTGCGATCTTCGAGGAGAAGGTAACCAAGTGGATGAGCAAAGCTCTCACACAATCATGAGCTATCTCTTTGCTAACCCTAAAACGTAGGTAGGCGAAGAGTATTTATAGTCTAGGTGACGAAAGGGTACACGGGCCTCGGCCCAAGTCGCTGCGCGCAGGCAGGGCTGGAAGTTCCGCGCGAGGCTGGAAGTTCCGGGTGCCGGAGGTTCCGGGGAGGGTCCGGCCTAACCAGAGAGTTGGCGTGTGTGGAGATGTGTTGGCATCCGGGGGCCGGAAGGTCCGGGCTGGCCAGAGGTTCCGGGCGCCAGAAGGTCCGGGACGGGGTCCGGGCTAACCCGAGAGTTGACACGCCTAGGCTGGTCGAAGTCATCAACGGCCGGAAGCTCCGGGTCGGCCGGAAGGTCCGGGTCCCGGAAGTTCCGGGCTCTGGCCGGAGGTTTCGGGCGATCCAGAGTGTTGACGCCTGTATCTTCTTCTACAGCCCTCAGCTCCGTGTCTTGAGCGTTGTACCTGATCACACATAGCATCTCGCACTTAGGCAGTAGCCATATCTCACTTGAAGAGGGGGAAAACTCAAGTAGGAGTGATGTCACCTCGGATTAAATAGCACATGCCCTAGCCCTTGTCATGGGCCCACTTGGAGCTTGGATAGTTGAGGTGGCATCCATGGGGATGGTCGTGGGATGCTCCGCATCAACAAGCCCGGGCAAACTCTTATATGAAGGAAAGCGCTCCCGAGGACACATGGGAATTGTCGTCAAGCTAGTTTTCATCACGCTCAAATGATTCGCGTTCGGTACTTTGATAATCTTATATGTGGGTGCACCGGTTCTTGGGTATTGTTCTTACTTTGACAAGCATCCCACTTATGATTAACCCCCATTGCAAGCATCCACACCTACAACAGAAGTATTAAGGTAAACCTAACCATAGCGTGAAAATATGGATCCAAATCAGCCCCTTACGAAGGAACGCATAAACTAGGGTTTAAGCTTCTGTCACTCTAGCAACCCATCATCTACTTATTACTTCCCAATGCATCCCTCTACGCCCAAACAATGGTGAAGTGTCATGTAGTCGATGTTCACATGACACCACTAGAGGGATGAAAACATGCATATCATCAAAATATCGAACAAATACCAAATTCACATGACTACTAATAGCAAGACTTCTCCCATGTCCTCAGGAACAAACGTAACCACTCACAAAGAATATTCATGTTCATAATCAGAGGGGTATTCATATGCATAGTGGATCTAAACATATGATCTTCCACCAAGTAAGCCAACTAGCATCAACTATAAGGAGTAATCAACACTATTAGCAACCCACAGGTACCAATCTGAGGTTTGGATACAAAGATTGGATACAATAGATGAACTAGGATTTGAGATGAGATGGTGCTGGTGAAGATGCTGATGGAGATTGACCCCTCCAGATGAGAGGATCGTTGGTGATGACGATGGTGGTGATTTCCCCCTCCCGGAGGGAAGTTTCCCTGGCAGAACAGCTCCGCCGGATCCCTAGATTGGTTCCGCCACCTCGTGGCAGCGGAGTTTCTTCACGAAAGTTTGCTTATGATTTTTTCTCGGACGATAGACCTCATATAACAGAAGATGGGCATCGGAGGGCCACCAGGGGGCCCACGAGGCAGGCGGGCGCGCCCCCCACCCTCATGGCTGCTGGGTGGCCCCCCATTGGTACTTCTTGCTCTCAATATTTTTCAAATATTCTGAAACATGCTCCTGTGAAGTTTCAGGACTTTTGGAGTTGTGCAGAATAGATCTCTAATATTTGCTCCTTTTTCAGCCCACAATTCCAGCTGTCGGCATTCCCCCTATTCATGTAAACCTTGTAAAATAAGAGAGAATAGGCATAAGTATTGTGACATAATGTGTAATAACATCCCATAATGCAATAAATATCGATATAAAAGCATGATGCAAAATGGAAGTATCAACTCCCCCAAGCTTAAACCTCGCTTGTCCTCAAGCGAAAGCCGATATCGGAAAATATGCCCACATGTTTAGAGATAGAGGTGTCGACAAAAATAAAATATGGACATGAGGGCATAATGATCATTCTTAGAACAGCAACATATATATATATATATATATATATATGTATATATATATTGTCATGTGATCTCTTATGCTAAAGTAACAATTCAATCACAATTTCAAGTAGGAATCATCAACTTCATTGAAAACTAACAAATATAATCTCAGTCATTGAGGCAATTACAATTTATCGGAACATAGAAAAGAGTCAATATAAGAGCTTTTCAGCAAGTCCACATACTCAACTATCATTTAGTCTTTCACAATTGCTAACACTCACGCAATATTTATGGGTATGGAGTTTTAATCGGACACAAAGAAAGATAGGGGCTTATAGTTTTGCCTCCCAACGTTTTACCTCAAGGGTAATGTCCACAATAATAGCACATGCAGACTCACATCCAATTAGCTATATGTATCTGGATATTTCCAACACATTGTGCTTTCCAAAGGATAAATGTAAAGAGGAAAGGTGAAGATCACCATGAATCTTATGTAAGGTAGAAAATAAAAGTAAAAGATAGGCCCTTCGCAGAGGGAAGCAGAGGTTGTCATGTGCTTTTATGGTTGGATGGACAAAATCTTAATGCAAAAGAACGTCACTTTATATTGCCATTTGTGATATGGACCTTTATTATGCAGTCCATCGCTTTTATTTCTTGCACATCACAAGATCATATAAAGCTTATTTTATCCACATTAATAAGTCATACATATTTAGAGAGAAATTTTTATTGCATGCACCGATGACAACTTACTTGAAGGATCTTACTCAATCCATAGGTAGGTATGGTGGACTCTCATGGCAAAAACGGGTTTAGGGATATTTGGAAGCACAAGTAGTATCTCTACTTGGTGCAAAGAAACTTGCTAGCATGAGAGGGAAAGGCAAGCTCAACATGTTAAATGATCCATGACAATATAATTTATCTCAGATGAAAGAAAACATAACCCATTACGTTGTCTTCCTTGTCCAACATTAACTCTTCAGCATATCATACTTTAATGAGTGCTCACAATCATAAAAGATGTCCAAGATAGTATATTTATATGTGAACCTCTCTTTCTTTATTACTTCCTATTAATTGCAACAATGACCAAAACTATGTTTGTCAACTCTCAACAACTTTTATTCATCGTACTCTTTATATTTCTTTTTATTCTTTCTCTTTTATTTTATTCCCTCAAGATCATCCCAAGATAATCAAGCCCTTGGCTCAACACTAATATTTATTATATAGCTCACGAACTCGATTATGTAGAAGGATCATAAAGCAAAACTCACAACTAGATCATGCTAAAGACTTATTCTACTAGATCAAGATATTATCAAAAGGATCGAACTAAGAAAAACGGTAAAGATAAGAGTGATGGTGATACGATACCGGGGCACTCCCCCAAGCTTGGCAGTTGCCAAGGGGAGTGCCCATAACCATGTGTTTATGTTTCCTTCCTCGGAGGTGGTGATGAAGGAGTTGTTGATGATGTAGGCTTGTCCTTGTCGTCCATCTTCCAAGGCATAGGCTCACGATCATAGAAGGATGATCGAGTCTCCGAAATCCTCAAATCTGCAGCCGAACTCGTCCTCTTGAATCTATATTCATAATCATAGTTTTGGTTTTGCAGGAAATAGATCTGGGCTTGGAGGTGCTCGATTTTCTCATGAAGCTTGAAGGTGGCATCCCCAATGTCCTTGGCGTCCAGCTTATGGTTGTTGGTGAACTCCATGATCATTATGTGACTGGAGTTGAGTCCACGCTCCACCATCTCCTGACACTTGAAAACTTGTTGCTCCATCGCCTCGAGCCTTGTCTCCACGCTTCCGGTCCTCCTTGGTCCCTCCACATCGCGGATGTGCACCAACCCCTCACGCCTCTCAATGGTTTGAGGGTGTTGCAGTACCTCCGTGAGGTAGGGGTTGATGACCTTCTCGAAGAACTTGTCCTTGGGGGCACTAGAAGACGGCATGGCGACCTAGATCTGTCAGAAAAATAACTCGAAATAAAGACAAGAGATATTTGCGTGACACGGTGGTCAAAACCTTCGGGAGATTATATAATGAATTTTTACCGACCTTTAAGAGATATTTGCAAGAAAATGGAGTCCGGAGAGCACATGAGGTGCCCACGAGGCAGGGGGCGTGCCCAGGGGGTAGGGCGCGCCATCCACCCTCGTGGAAGCCCCGTGTCCTTTTCGGTATGCTTCTTATTTTCCTATTTTTTATATATTCCAAAACGGAGAAATATTGCCATTAGAACTGTTTTGGAGTCGGTTTACTTATCGTACCACATACCTATTCCTTTTCAGAGTCTGAAACGTTCCGGAAAGTGTCCCTTATGTATTCCTCGAGGGTTACGGTTTCAATAATATTAGTCTCAACATTTATAGTATTACCTGAGATATAATGTTTGATTCTTTGGTCGTTCACCACCTTCGGATTTGTGCCTTCGAAGTTGTTGATTTTTGTTCCACCGAAATGATAGACCTCCTCGATGATGTAAGGACCTTCCCATTTAGAGGGAAGTTTGCCTGCAAAAAATCTTAAACGAGAGTTGTATAACAATACATAATCACCTACGTTAAACTCATGCTTTTGTATCCTTTTATCATGCCATCTTTTAACCTTTTCTTTAAATAGTTTGGCATTTTCATAGGCTTGGGTTCTCCATTCATCAAGTGAGCTAATGTCAAAAAGCATCTTCTCATCGGTAAGTTTGAAATCATAATTGAGCTCTTTAATGGCCCAATATGCCTTATGTTCTAGTTTGAGAGGTAGGTGGCATGCTTTTCCATAAACCATTTTATACGGAGACATACCCATAGGATTTTTATATGCAGTGCTATATGCCCATAATGCATCATCAAGTTTCTTGGACCAATTCATTGTAGATCTATTAATAGTATTTTGGAAAATTAATTTAAGCTCTTTGTTACTCAATTCTAGTTGACCACTAGACTGTGCGAGATAAGGAGATGGAATTCTATGATTAACATCATACTTAGCAAGCATTTTTACGAAAGGCACCATGCATAAATGTGAACCACCACGAGTCATTAAATATCTAGGGACTCCAAACCTTAGAAAAATAACTTCTTTAAGCATCTTAATAGAGGTGTTATGTGAACCACTTAGTAACGTAATCAACAACAACTAAAATATGTGTATACCCATTAGATGAAGGAAAAGGTCTCATATAATCAAAGCCCCAAACATCAAATGGTTCAATAACAAGTGAATAATTCATAGGCATTTCTTGACATCTACTAACTTACGGGCATCCTTGAAGAGAGTAGGCCAATAAAAACTGGATTGCAATACCTTATGTGCGGTTCTATCTCCAGCATGGTGTCCTCCATAGGCTTCGGAGTGACGCTTGCGTAGGATCTGTTCCTGTTCATGATCAGGTACACAACGTCTAATAACACCATCTACTCCTTTATAAAGGTGTGGGTCATCCCAAAAGTAATGTCTTAAATAATAGAAGAACTTTTTCTTTTGCCGGTATGTGAAACTAGGTGGTATAAATTTAGCAACAATGTAATTAGCATAATCAGCATACCACGGAGCAGTACGGCAAGTATTTATGACATTTAAGTGTTCGTCAGGAAACCTATCATCAATAGGTAGTGGGTCATCCAGAGCATTCTCTAACCTAGACAAGTTGTCTGCAACGGGTTCTCATCTCCCTTTCTATCAATGATATGCAAATCAAATTCTTGTAGCAGGAGAACCCACGACAAGGTTAGCACCAAGAAATCGTGTCCCAGCACACGTCGATGTGGAGCGAGTGACGAACGCATGCTGGGGGCTGCGCCGGGGGCTGTTATGCGGGCTACTCTCCACCACCAGCAGCGTACTTGAGGTGCCCATTAGGCCCTGGCCCTCTTCGCCACCCTCTGGGCCAGCGTCTCCATATCCCTGCGAAGATGAAGACAAGTCAAGAAAAGCGGCACGGTCTGAGGGGACGGAGATGACAAAAGACCAGATACATACTCATTGTCCGCCTCCTCTTCCGCTGCCTTCCACGTCCTCCTCGGGCTAAGGGACACGATGTCGAAGATCACCTCTGTGTAGTCGTCTGTGGTAGGAGGGGAAGCGGGTGGAGTCCGAGGACGCTTGGACGAAGAAGAGGCAGTCGCTTTCTTCTTTGCCACCGTAGCCTTCACCGCCGCCGCGGCCCTCGTCTGGCGCATGGACGCCTCCTGAGGTTGTTGTGGTTGTGCGTACCTGTCAGCCCGGACCGGCTCACCAGAAATGGCCCGCCGCAGGACACGCCCTCTCCCATGGCTGGGGGCTCAACAGCCTCGACCTCCTCCCCGGACGACTCATCAACCTCATCTTCAATAAGAGGGGCCTCGGTGCCGGTGCTGCTGGCCTCCCCAGTGGATTCCGCCCACTGGGCGAGCTCCTTCTCCTCCGCGGCCGCCGCGGCCTCGTCCTTCATGCCGCCAGCGCTGCCGGCCTCCCTGGCGAGCTCCGCCTCCGCCGCCCTGGCGGCGATATAATCCAGCTCCGCTTAGGTGGTGTCCTGGATGAGCAGCGGCTCTTCGCGGACGTACTTCTCCGACAAGGTGTCGAAGAACTTCTGCACCTGGTCCGCCTCCGGATCGACCAAGTTCGGGTCAAGGCCGTGCGCATTACAGTCCAGCATCATGGTGATGATGTCGGTTTGGCGGGAGTTGTTGCTCAGCGGGACAACCCCTGCCAGCAACCTGAACATGGGCCCCTTGGTGACCTTGCCGGTCTTCGCGAACTTGTCGGTCCTCTCGGCCCTGTTGTCGCGGTTCATGTTGAGCTGAAAAATCCGCTGGTGGAAGTGGGCGTGCCCCATCACCGTGAAGTTGTGGTTTAGGCTAGGGCGTCCTCCCCACATTCTTGAAGAGACGCATTCTTGAAGAGCCATGCCGGCCTCCCCTTGTTGTGCCCCATCACCGTGAAGTTGTGGTTTAGGCCAGGGCAGCCTCCCCACATTCTTGAAGAGCCGCATTCTTGAAGAGCCTGGCCGGCCTCCCCTTGTTGTGCAGTGGAGCAATGCGGCGGCAGATGAAATCCGCCCGAATCATCTCCAGGGTGAGCCCGACAACGGTGAGGCGATGGATTCTGGTGGTGGCGACTGTGAGCTTCCCATCCTGGGCGTCGACATTGCCCCAATTGTCTCTGCGGACCGGCTGCGCCTGGCGAACCTGGAAAAATTCTTGTGGTTCCTCCTCCTCAATCTAGCACCACCTGCTCTGCCACTTCTCCCACCTCTCCTTCTGAGCGCTGTGTTGGGATGCACTCCGCCGAAGCCCTTGCAGAGATGGGTGAAAAGGGCCATGCATGCCACGACATTTGGTGTAAAATCCGGGAGGTGGAAGCCATAGGTATGCATGACGTCGTTGAAGAAATCAAAGAAAGGGGGTAGAGGCCGCAGGAAAAGTAGTCGACGAAGAATGGGTACCGATTCGGGGCGGCCTTAGTGCAATCAGCGGGGATGACGCGCATGGCCGGGTGCCCCGTCGTCTCCCCC